>NC_142140.1:52530000-52682500 GCF_024610735.1 Ursus americanus
TGCTGGCTGGTAGAGTGAGGTCCCAGCGACGCCTCTGCTGACGTCTGTTTCCCGCGCCCCCAGGTGTTCTCCGAGTACTTCAAGGAGCTGGAGGAGGAGAGCATCCGAGACAACTTTGTCATCGTCTATGAGCTGCTGGACGAGCTCATGGACTTCGGCTTCCCCCAGACCACGGACAGCAAGATCCTGCAGGAGTGAGTGGGCCACCGGGGCAGCCACGGGGGGGGGGGGGTGACTCATGGACGGAAGGCAGGGAGGGTCCGGGAAGTGGCCCTAGGTCCAGCTCCTCGTCGCTGCTGCCCTCCCGACAGGTACATCACGCAGCAGGGCAACAAGCTGGAGACCGGCAAATCACGGGTGCCGCCCACTGTCACCAACGCTGTGTCCTGGCGCTCCGAGGGCATCAAGTACAAGAAGAATGAGGTCTTCATCGATGTCATAGAGTCTGTCAACCTGCTGGTGAGCCCCCATCCCTCTCCCCCACTCCTTCCCTGGGCTGGGGGCAGCAGAGGAGGCCCTATGCTTGTTGACCCCTGTATGTGTATCCTCAGGTCAATGCCAACGGCAGCGTCCTGCTGAGCGAGATCGTGGGCACCATCAAGCTCAAGGTGTTTCTGTCGGGAATGCCAGAGCTGCGGCTTGGCCTCAACGACCGTGTGCTCTTTGAGCTCACTGGCCGTAAGCATCTGGAGGGGGGCACGGGAGGGAGCCCACCCTACCCCATCCGGACACCCAGAGAATTGCAGCCAGTTCTGAAATAAGCACTCGAGTGCCCTCTGCTGGTCACAGCCGGTGCTGCGGCTGCTGGCTCATTGGCGCAAACAGGGCTTCATTATTGGGTGCCTGGCACAAGTACAAGGGTGAAAAAGACAAATCACTGTGGAGCTGACATTCCAGTGGGAGTAGGAGGACGGAATAGCATCCTATTTAAAAACCTGACAGCAAGACCCAGATTCTCTGGATTCAGATCCTAGCTCTGCCCCCTGGCCACCTCGGTGACCCCGGGCAAGTTACTCATCTTCTCTGGGCCTCAGTTTCCTTACCTGTAATATGGCAGGTAATGGCAAATGGTAGGTGGGGAAGGCAGGGCTAGAGACCTGGGATAGGGTCTCTAGCCCAGGCCTCCAGGGTCACCTGCCCACCTGCTCGGCTCCGAGTTTCAGGGAGCAAGAACAAGTCCGTGGAGCTGGAGGACGTGAAGTTCCACCAGTGCGTGCGGCTCTCTCGCTTTGACAATGATCGCACCATCTCCTTCATCCCACCCGACGGCGACTTTGAGCTCATGTCCTACCGCCTCAGCACCCAGGTGAAGCAGGGTAAAGCCTCGCTGCAGGGGGTGAGAGTTGCCCCCAGAACCTCCAAGAACTCCCTCCTCTGCTGTCTGCAGGTCAAGCCATTGATCTGGATTGAGTCCGTCATTGAGAAGTTCTCCCACAGCCGAGTGGAGATCATGGTCAAGGTAGGCCCAGGGAGCAATTGCTTACAGTGCTTGATCTGCCCCTCCCTGCAATCACTGGCCTAACCCCGTCTCTCCCATCCTCCCTGGCTCCTCACTCCCCTCCAGCCCCACTGGTCTCCTGGCTGCTTCTCAAACGTGTCAGGCACAGTTCCCTGGGGCTTTGCATTGGCTGTTTCTTCTACCTAGGCTGCTGTTCCAGCAGCCATGCCCACAATTTCGGTTCCCACCCTCTCCCACCCCCTCTGGTCTCCTCTCTGCTGACCATCACATCTACTTCTCCCCTGTGTGGATTTCTTTTCCCCAGTGTCAGGCATGTAGTAGGTTCTCAATAATGTCTAAATGATGGACAAAGTATTAGCTGTTCATATTATTATTTTAACTGAGCCTCTACTTTGTGCGGGAACTAAGGGACAAGAGAGAAGAAATAAAAGATACGCTGTCCTCAAGGAGCTTGCAGGCCAGCTGGGGAGATAGACAAACCATCAGCAAATCCTGGGCAAAATAGATCCCTAATCTGCCCACTTCACAGTCCCTCCACTGCATCTGCCCTGGTCTCCCAGCTCCTGCCCTCGCCCCCCACCATCTGTTCCCTTAGAGGGCACCTGGGAGCACTCCAGTCTCACTGTGTCTGGACAGCGAGAAGACAGGACAAGCTCCTACTTCACCGAGAGTAAAAGGCAAAGTCCTGGCAGCCCACAAGGCTCTGCCGCAGTCTGCCCTGTCACCTTCCTTCTTTACCTCCCTCCACTGTCTCCCTCCCTCCCTCCATTCCAGGTATATCAGCTTCCTCTTTATTCACACCAAATAAGGTCATACCTCAGGGCCTTTGCACTGGCCGTTCCCTTTGACTCATACCCCCTCCCTGCCCCAGATATTCACATGGCTCCTTCCCTCATCTCCTTCAGTTTTTTGCTTAATGTCACCTCCTCAGAGGCCTTTCCTGATTTCCCTATTTAAAATTGTAAACCCCCTGGGGTGCCTGGGTGTCTCAGTCAGTGAAGCGTCTGCCTTTGGCTCAGGTCATGATCCCAGGGTATTGGGATCGAGCCCCACATCTGACTCCCTGCTCAGTGGGAAGTCTGCTTCTCCCTCTCCCACTGCCCTTCCTCCCTCCCCCAGCAAGTGCTCTCTCTCACTCTCTCTCAAATAAATAAATAAAATCTTTAAAAAACGAAATACATAAATAAAAAAAAATTTGCAACCCCCTATCCTTCCCCACCTCCCTCTTTGCTCTATTTTTCCCCTATGACTTAACACCAACTGACATGTTTTACTTACTTACTTTCATAACCAATATATATCCATACATGTAGTATATACATGGTTTAAAGAAAGTCCTCAGCATATTCACTTTATAGTTTTGCCACTCACATTTTTTAAAAGGTTTTTAAAATTTTTTATTTTAAGATTTATTTTTAAGTAATCTCCACACCCATCCTGGGGCTCAAACTCACAGTCCCAAGATGAAGAGTTGCACGCTCCACCGGCTGAGCCCGCCAGGCGCCCTGCCGCCCACAGTTTTAACCATAAGTATTTTGTTCTGCAGGTTTCTGATCCTATCAGTGGACTGACTTGCTTTGGTTGTGTAAGACTGATCTGAACACGAGTCCCAGGAGCTGAAGCTTAGTACGGCTCTTTCTATAGCTGTAGAATATTCCACCATGGGGATCTTTTGTATCTGTTCCTTCTCTTGCAAGGGTTGTTCCAATTCTTGGCTACTCTAGTTCTCGTTGCCATGAACAGCTCTGTGCATGTCTCCCACGGTCCCAACGGGAGCTTCTCCACAGCTTAGAGTGAGCCCTCTTTTACAGACAGGGAAGCGGAGGTTCAGAGGGGTGCAGATGTCCCCCATCTAGGAAGAAGTTTGAACTTGCGTCTGCCTGTCTCAAGAGTCTGTGATTTTAGATTTGACTTTGTTCCCTGGTCCCGGGGAGCCAGAGAAGCTGGATTGCAAGGTGAATGAACGGTCACCAGGAAGGGTCTTGACGCCCCTCAATATCCCCATCCCGGTAGGCGGGGAAAGGGGAAGGGGCCATTAATGCCGGTGCTTCCTGGAAAGAATATCCCCTCTGGTTTACTTCAAGGTCCTCTGCCCTTGATCCCATCTCTCAAACCTCCCTCCCCCGAATTCATCAACAGTGGTAGTAATCATAATGCTAGCGACTACACATGTAACTGATTCATTATTTGTAAGGAAGGCACACGATGGTTGACAGCACAAGCTCCATTCAAGTCCCTGCTGTGCCAGGTACCAGCTAATTGACTTGGACAAAGTACCTCATTCTCCTCATCTGTAAAATGGACCTCAGGGATGGATCCTACTTTAGGGAGTTAGGGGGAGGACCAAGTGGTTGGCTCGGGGCCCAGCACATGCTAGGGGCTCATCAGTTTTCAAGTGAAAACTCCTCTGTGATGGGCATCATTAGCCTTTTGGACCAGGCACAGATGCAGGACACTTTCCAAAAGGAAGGCACTAAGAACAGAACCTCTGGAGTCTCCCGCAGGTGTGACCCCCCAGCTCTGCCACTTGCGGGCTGTGCATCTCCAAGCAAATGCCTTAGCTTCTCCGCGTCTCCATGTTCTCATCTGTGAAATGGGCAGGATGGTCATTCCCACTTGAGGACTGCGGAGGCTCTCTACGAGGTCATGCGGGAAAAGGGCTTGCTGAATATTTGCAGAATTCAGGAGTGAATTCTTCACCCCCCATACCCTCTCCCTTGACAGGCCAAGGGGCAGTTTAAGAAGCAGTCGGTGGCCAACGGCGTGGAGATATCCGTGCCCGTGCCCAGTGATGCCGACTCCCCACGCTTCAAGACGAGTGTAGGCAGCGCCAAGTACGTGCCAGAAAAGAATGTTGTTATTTGGAGTATTAAGTCTTTCCCGGTGAGTACTGGGATGGGTGTGGGATCTGAGGGACCTGCCCCTGCGGCTTGCAAGCAAGACAGAATAAATCAGAAACCCATGTGTGTATGCACATGGCTATCCTTTAGGGGTAATAAAGCTGGAAACCAGGCCAGCGTGGTGGTTAAACTCCCCACCTCCCAGGTCTTGAGGAAACCAGCCTGGGGTTCAAGTTCTCCACTCTTGCCTCTCTGGGCTGCATAGCCTTGGGAAACCCCCTTCCCCTCAGGGAGCCTCTGTTTGCCCATCTGTGACATAGACAGGATCATGTTACCTTCATCCTTGGGCTGTTGGAGGATGTGGTCGGTCCCTGCAAACGGTGGGGTGGGGGAATCCATCAGGGCCTGGAAAATGGGGGCTGGTCATTAGAAGCCCTCTGATCAGACTTCATAGTTAGAAGCTTCAGCTATATCTTGGCCAGGAGCCTTCACTTTCTACTCTAAAATGGACAAAGAACAGAGCCTGCTTTGGGGGCTGTCGTGAGGATGGTCTGGGGCAGAGAGAGGCCTCTTGGTGTGTCTGATACCCCCATGTGCCCTCAGGGGGGCAAGGAGTACCTGATGCGTGCCCACTTTGGCCTCCCCAGTGTGGAGAAGGAGGAGGTAGAGGGCCGGCCCCCCATTGGGGTCAAGTTTGAGATCCCCTATTTCACCGTCTCCGGGATCCAGGTGAGTGTAGAGAGGAGGTGTCTTCGTTCCTTGGCCTCAGTGGGCTCTCCATTCCCTTGGCTTAAGTCACATCTGTTCCCTGGCCTATGCCATCTCGTCCCCCCAAAACCACCCTGTGTCTATTCCCTTACACTCTGTCATCTCTTTCCCAGTGTTCTGGACTGTCTGCCCACTCCTCTCCCCCCACTGCCCGTGCCACACCTTTGTCCCAACCCATGTCACCTCATCACTCAGAGACCGTGTCACCACATTCCCCCCGAGTTGTGTTACATATAGTCCTCTCCCCACAGCCAGGCTCTCTGCACCACCTGCTCCACCTTGATTCATTCCCTTTCAGGTCCGATACATGAAGATCATTGAGAAAAGCGGTTACCAGGCCCTGCCATGGGTTCGCTACATCACCCAAAGTGGCGGTAAGGCAGCCCGGCTCCCTGGGACACTGGGATCAAGGAGATCCAAAGGATGGTCTTGGGGCTTTGACCACACTCTGGCCCAGAGGGCACCAAAATGCAACAGGCCTGGCCTCAGTTTGCCCATCTTTAAAATGGGGGCAGATGCCCTCTCTAGGGTGCTGATAGGGTTTGGACAAGAGACTGAACACACAGCACCCCCATCTGTACCTGGAAACAAGCTTGTTGCTATGGTTACCTTCCCTGTGTTGAACCCCCTTCTTAGCCTTATTACATACCCATGGGGTTGATTATGAGCACTGGGGTGGGGGATAAATGAGGGAGGGGGGCTTTCCCTCTGTTCCCTTTCCCCAAATTCTGAGATGGTCTCTGCTCATTGTTTTCCTGCAGATTATCAACTTCGTACCAGCTAGGAGAGAGAAGAGGTGGGGACTTGGACATGGGGCCTTCCCTCTCCCCAGGCTGGGGCTGTAAACTTTAGAGGGAGGAAGATGGGGGTCATGTGTCAGGGAAGGCCCTGACTTAGCAGTTTCTGCTCCCAGCATCCAGCACCTGGCTTCCTCCCTGCCTTTCCCTCCACCCATAGGCTGGAAGGAACAGTCTCCCTACCTCCTTCTGCCTCTGGGGTCCTCCCTCCTCCAATTTTATATGAAGAAACAGAGGAGGGTCTTGAAGCCCCCCCCTCATGAGTGCCTTCTTGCAGTGACCTGCCTTAGGGGTGTTGGGGCCCCTCCTTCACAGCTACTGAGCCCAGAGGCCATGCTGGCCCACCCTGAGTTTTAGGATGGTATTAAAAAGAATGAATCTAGCTGCTGTGTATATTCGTGGCTGGGGACTGGGGATGCCAGGAACACCCCTGAAGTGCTGGGATGGGAATGGGCAACGAATATCCGTTTTTCTCAGACCTAGGCATGGCACATCTGGGGCGGTGCCGTTTCCCCCCTCGCTCCTTGGGCCCTGGCTCCAGCTGTGTTCCACCAGCATCAGTTTCCCTTGTAGCCGCCAGGGGGCGCCTCTTAACTTCTAAGCCTGATCATGATTCTCAGAACCGTCCCACGGTTCCCTTGTGAAAAGAAAAAAGTCAAGTGCTTACTACAGTCCACAAGCCTGATCTGCGCTACTCCTCCCTCCACTTAACCTGTCCTCACCTCCTCCCGTCTCCCCCTCTAGTCCTCACGCTTCCTGTGCACAACAGGTGCTCCCACCTCGGCCATCTCATCTGTAATGCCCTTCACCTGGCATGCTTTCCCTCCAGATATTCACAAGGCTCCTTCCCTCACTTTCAGGTCACAAACGTCACCTCCTCGGAGTGGCCCTCCCTGACCTCTCTATTTCAACGGCCTTCCTTTCCCAAGAAACTATCACCTGCTTAATTACCTCTGTAGCGTTCACCACTCTGAAAAGATTTAATTACTGTCTTCTCCCCACCTAAAGGGTGGGGGTCCTGCAGCGGGAACCCCTGGCTGGCTCGCTTTCCAGTTGCACGCCTAGTACACAGAGGGTGCCCAGTAAATGTTTGAATACAGGCATCTGTAGCAGCCGCCTCCGACCTCGACTCCCGCCTCCCAGGCTCGTCCACGTGGCGGCTGCAGCTTGCAGCGTGAAGTTTTGTCCTCACCGTGGCATTTGCTGTACCAGGTTTGGTTCAATCTGAGCCAGAATGTGATTCCTTCTCACCCACCCCATTTTCCCGTTTTATTTTCTTGACGGTGCTTAACGCTATCTAAAATTATGTAGTTGCCTGAATGTGCGCTCCCCAGCGCCGGGACAGGTTCCAACACACAGTGGGCGAGTGAATGAAATAAAGCGCTCTGCACATAGTAAGGGCTAATAAATGCTTATCGCGTGACTGAATGGTGAAACTCCGGACTGGACTGCCCCAGCCCTGCCTCCCTTCCTCTCAGAGGTGCTGAGGTCCCGGGGCAGCCCGCGCTTCCATGCCCCTGACCTTTCTCCCGCGGGTCAGTTAAACCGGCTCCCTTTCCCGCCCGCCTGGCGAGTTTGAAAACCGAAAACCCCGCCATTGCCGGCGGTCCACCGGTCGCCGCGGCTCGGCCAATCAGGGGCGGCACCGCCCCTGCCGGAGCGTAAAACTCCCCCAGCGACGCGTGGCCATTGGCTGCGCTGGCCGCGTGGGCGGGACGCCGCCGGGTCGCGCGCCGGGCAATGCGCCTGGGCTACAGTGTAGCGAGTTCGTAAGAAAACAAATCCGCGGCGTTCGGGGCGGGGCCTCAAGCGCGCTGGCACCGCCCCCTGACGGCCAGCTTGGCAGCGGCGCCGACGCCGCCTCAGAACAGGCGTCTAGGAGGAGGGAGGGTGAGTTGGGGGGTGACCCGGCCCCCAAGGGGCGGGCGCCGGGCCCTGCCAGCCCGGGCGGGCGGCGGAGGGTTGGGCCGGGCTCCCAGCCCCTGGCGACCCACTGGCCGACAGGGGGAGGAGCCCGCTGGGAGGGCGGGGGTCGCGCCGGAGAGCCAACCGCTGAGCCGGGCTGGGAGCCTCGCACAGGCCAGGTGCGCCGCGGAAGGGGTCTTCGGGCCGGCTTCGGTGGCTTTCCCCGCACTGACGGCGCCGGGGTGGGGCGGGGGGCTTTGCAGGCTGCCAGTGTCGACATGCTGCTGGAGGAGGTCCGCGCCGGCGACCGGCTGAGCGGGGCCGCGGCCCGAGGCGACGTGCAGGAGGTGCGCCGCCTTCTGCACCGCGAGCTGGTGCACCCCGACGCCCTGAACCGCTTCGGCAAGACGGCGCTGCAGGTGAGGCCCGGCCGGCGCGGCGCGAGTGCGGGGCTGGGACCCCAGACCCTTTCCCTTACGTTTCCTGGTCGCGGTGGTGGCTGACTGCGGATCCCATCCTTTTTCTCTGGGCCGATGTTGCTTCCTGATGTCCCTTTTCGTGGGTGGGTGGTGGATGGGGTTAGATTGGGGGAGGGGAGGACTTTCCATCTTCTCTGGAGAATTTCTTATTCTCTGGGTGCAGAGGATTCAGCTTCCCTGGGGAGGTTCTTATTCCGTGGTGTGAGTTCAGTTTCTTTGGATCCTGGTTTCATAGGAATGGCTCTTGTTTCCTGGAGCTTCTGTGGGGGGATCCAATCACTGGAGGAAAGGATTCATGTGTCCAGGGAATCCCCATTTCTGGAGGGTTCTCTGAGAGGTATCCAGTTACTTGGGGGAGATCTCCATTCCTGGGTCTATTTGTTCCCCCAGATTCCTGGTTTATTACGGGAAGTCCTAATGGGGGCACAGTTACACATTGCATGGGCGTCCTTATTCCCTTGGGGGGCATTTCACAGGAGAACCCCGTTTCTTAAGGGAGTCAAGTACCCTGGAGAGCATCCCCACTATATAGGAGGAGCTATTAATTGGAGAAGGGGTTTCAAATTCCCTGGGCATCTCTTTTCCCTTCAGTCGGCTGTCAAGTTCTTTGGGGACAGTTTTCATTCTATGAGCCCTATTTCCTGGGGGGGTTCCATATTTCCTAATGATTTCCCCTATGGGATGGGGTGTGTCTCTGCTTCCCTGGCGAGGGTCTTAGGTTCCTTGAAAGTTTCCATGCAGGCTATTCCCTAGACGATTGTCTTATCCTTAGGGGGTGACCAACTTTTTGGGGGTCCCTATTCCCAGGAGATGTCTTTCTCTGGGGTATCAAACAGCTGTCTGAGAGCTTGTGTTCCCTGGGGTTTCCCCATTCTTTAGAAGACCTCTCATCTTCCCTATTCTTGAATGACTCCTCTCTTCAGTGACCCCCTTTTCCTGGAACCTCTCCTTCAGGACCCCTTACCTTCGGCCCCCACACAGGTCATGATGTTTGGCAGCCCCACCATTGCCTTGGAGCTCCTCAAGCAAGGTGCCAGCCCCAACGTCCAGGACACCACCGGCACTACTCCAGCCCATGATGCAGCGCGCACTGGATTCCTGGACACCCTGAAGGTTTTGGTAGAGCACGGTGCTGATGTCAACGTGCCTGATGGCACTGGGGCGCTCCCCATCCATCTGGCAGTGCGAGAGGGCCACACGGCTGTGGTCAGCTTCCTGGCTACCGAGTCTGATCTCCATCACAGGGACGCCAGGGGACTCACACCCCTGGAGCTGGCCCAGGGGATAGGGGCTCAGGATCTCATGGACATACTGCAGGGGCACACGGTGGTACTGCTGTGACCTGGGGCCGCCCACTCCAGCAACAGGACCCAGCGGGGTTCTGTGTCAAAAGAGGAGAGAAGAAACACTTTCTCCCCTCACTTCTGCCCACTGTCGTAAGGGGAGGGGCACCAGTTTGTGGCTTGTTGGTGTTCATTTGCCGGGTGTGTGTGTTTGAGGGACATTTCTCATTTGTTTTTCTCACCCCTTTTGATGTGTTGGGCAGAGAAGGGCTCCTGCAGACAACAGCCATCAAAACGGTTCAGTTTTCTCTGCACCTCAGATTGCTGGGGCTGCAGACGCCCAAGGGCAGAGTGTTTAAAGCCCCAGCCCCAGAGTGAGGTCATCGCTTCCAGCGCTCCTGGAACCTGGTGACCTTGGCTGGCTGTACCCACAGAGAGACCTCAAGTGTGCACACTGCTTTCAGGCACGGGGAGGGGGAGGGGGGAGTGTTTCAAATCAATAAAAGGGTAGTATGAGTTCATTCATATTTTGTTGGAAGCTTGGTTTCCAGTCTCTTGTACAGCGTTTAAAAAAAGAGATTCTATTTATTAAGCTTTGTGGGAAAAAAATTGTTGTGTGATAACTTAATGTTTTTACCCATTAAATTAAGACTTGTGAATGATCACAGAGCTGGTGGCTTCTGATTTTTGAGTCTGCGATGGAGAGCCGCGCGTCCAGTATGTTTGTGGGGAGTGGGGAGGTCGCGGGGTTGGGGGGATCGCAGATCGTGGATGCTTTGGGGGAGGGGAGAGAGTGGTAATTCCCAGGGTGCCAGAGGTGAGTGAGCTGGGTGGGGCAGCGGTTTACGCTGTCGGAACGGAAGGGAGGCAGGAAACCACGAGTGGAGAAAGGGCCCCCAGATGTCAGTTGGGTGCCGGGAGCCCCGGGCGGGGGCGGGGAGGGAGGGAGTGGGCGGTGGCTGCAGTCTGACCCGCAGAGGCGTGACTTGCGGGCGGGGATTGTGGTCGCACGGCGTAAGGGATCCCGGAAAGCCTGGGGACGGGATGAGGCGCGGCCTGCGAGGCTCCGCCTCCTCTGAGGCTCGCGGGGGCCGGGGCCGAGAGTAGCTCCGCCTCTTTTGGGACACTCGCCACACGCGTGCGCAGTGGGCCGCAGAGCCGCCATGCCGGAACCGCGCGGGTCGTCGCCCCTTCGTGTAAACGCGGCGTTTGCTGCGCGGTACGGCCGCTACCGGGAGCGCGAGGAGCTGCAGCGGCGTGAGTGCGGGGCGCATGAGCGCGGAGCGGCGGCGCGTGCTGGGTCGTCGGGAAGTGGGGGTTCATCTGGTCCACCACGCTGATCTAGGGGGCTCCCATCTGTGCTCCGCAGTTAAAGATCGCTACGGGGACCGGGACAGCGGCGGCGACTCCAGCACTGAGTCCGACTCTAGCGACGAGCGCGTGGTGAGCTTTCTCACCCCGGTGCCGTACATTCGGGAAGCATCTAAGCCCCACACCGCTTCCCAACCCCGATATACAGACGGCGGCTAGCCCCAAACCCTATTTCACCCTGCGGGAGTTTTCATCCTCCTCTTCCTAATCCCATGAAGGACACATAGCGCCCTCTCCATACCCAGGGGGTGACCAAGTGCCCCCCTACTTCCCGTCTCCCACCACCATCCATCTCCCCATCCTGATGTTGAGGTGCGACCGCGGTGTCCACTCTTTCATCCTCAAGAGCTTAACTACTTATCAGGGCGCGACTCAGTCCCTGAAGTGGAACATCCCTCTGCCACATGGGGCACTCACCTTCTCACATCAGCCCTGTTCTTCTTGGGGGCCTCACTGTGCAGCCCAGCCCCTGCCTGCTGTCCCACATATGTCGTCTCTGCTCACCAGCCCCCATGTCAATCCTTTGTCCCCAGGAAGTCCCCTTGCCCATTACCTTCCTCTGTCTCAGCTCCAGTACCTCTGTGTGGCCCGCCCCAGCCCACCCCATGAGGGCCCCTCTTCCTCCGCCACCTGTTTCACATCTTCCCATCGCCCCTCTTACCCACCCTCCAGCCCCCAACCTGCCTCTGTCCACCTGGATCCCTTCTCTTTCTTCCTAATGTATGCCCCTCCCTCCACCCTAATTTCCGCACCCTCGCAGCCCACCTGCCCTTGTTACTTAGTGCCCCCCAGCCTCCACCAGGGCTCGCACCATCTCCCTTCTGAAGTCAATCCCTCATCCTTTTCATGTCTTAGGAATTTGACCCCCAGCAAGAGCGTGACTTTTACAGGACTCTCTCCTTGTTGAAGAAGAAGGACCCCCGCATTTATGAGAAGGATGCCACCTTCTATCAGAAAACAGGTCTGGGGCTGCTCTTCCCTAAGGCCTGGGTTTCCTCATTGCCTTACTGGTTTTTGTGACTACTTAATGAACCCTTATACCATATATGTTCTGTGTTCTATGCGGAAAGTGCTTAGCAGAGCGTTTTAGGTTATTACTTGTTAATAATGACTGTGTGCTTGGCACTGGGCAAAGCGTGAGTTACCGAGTGAGCACAGCCAGCTACCACCATGTAGCAAAGTGTGCTATGTGAAATCGTGGTCTGACCCTGGCCCCGCCCTGTGGGATTCTCTGCCTGGGGAAGGAAGGGGGTTGTGGGTGATGGCAGGTGTCTTCTGGTAACCTGACAGTATCGTCCTCGGAGAGCGAGGAAGCTGAGGAAGTGCCCGCGGCCAAAGAGAAACCAAAGAAAATGCAGCCTATGTACCTGAAGGACTATGAAAGGAAGGTTATCTTGGAGAAAGAGGGGTGAGGAGAGATCCTGCCTCCCCGCCCCATCCCTCCCCCAAGCCTTCCCAGGGCAGGTGGACGCATGGGGGTCTTAGAAGAGGTGGGAAGAAGCTGGTGGTGACTCCCGGTGGTGACTCACCGGGATTGAGGGAGCCCGTGATCCACCAGCACCGCCCCGCCCCCTGACTGCTGCTCGTAACAGCTCCCCGCCCTGTGGGGACAGATGAGCCGTGGGGAGTCTGTTCTGAAGCCCCCATTCATCCTTGCACAGCAAATACGTCGATGAGGAAAATTCAGACGCAGAGACCTCTGATCAGAGATTCCAGGTAGGTGGGGTGGAGGCCCCGGTTGGGGGCTGAGGGGCCTGGGGCTGGGCCCGAGGCCCACGTCACTCTCTCTGCAGCAGATCTCGTCGCAAAGTTACGTAGAAGAACAGAAACAGCTCAAGGAAAGGTAAGCCTGGGCCGGCTGAATGGCCAGATGGGTCGGTTTTGAGGCTCTGGGATTGGACAGGCCTGGGTTCAAGTCCACCTCTGTTACTTCACGGCTGTGTGCCCTTGGGCACGTCACTTAGTGTTTCTGTGCCTTAGTTTCCCCATCTGTTAAACAGGGTTGATGATGCCCTCTATGTCACAGCACTGCTCTGAGCTTGTTGAGGCGAGCTCAGGACTTAAAACAGGGTTCATCTTGGGGCGCCTGGGTGGTACAGTCGTTAAGCGTCTGCCTTCGGCTCAGGGTGTGATCCCGGCGTTCCGGGATCGAGCCCCACATCAGGCTCCTCCGCTATGAGCCTGCTTCTTCCTCTCCCACTCCCCCTGCTTGTGTTCCCTCTCTTGCTGGCTGTCTCTATCTCTGTCAAATAAATAAATAAAATCTTTAAAAAAAATAAAAATAAAAAAATAAAACAGGGTTCATCTTGGAACTGGGGGCAGAGACCAGGTTGCGTCTCCTGAGCCGTATTCTCTCCCACGGACAGCTTCCGGGCATTCGTGGAAGACAGTGACGATGAGGACAGTGCCGGGGAAGGTGGCTCTGGGTTGCTGCAGAAACGTGCTAAAACCAGGGAGGAGAAGGTGGGTGCTAGGGCTGGTTGGCTGGGGGTTGATGGCAGGAAGGGGTCCCCAGACCCTCAGTGCTGGCCCGCCCTCAGGCCCAGGAGGACGCGGACTATGTGGAGTGGCTGAAGGGGCAGAAGGAGATTCACAACCCTGACATGCTGAAAGAACTGGTGAGTTCTTACGTCTGGTCCATCTCCAGGCTTTTTGTGGAAACCAGTCCTTGAGGGAGTAGCCATGAGCCCATAATCTGAAGATGGGGTGTGCCCCTCTGTGGGCGCCGTTTTCTACTTTTGTAAGACGGAGGTTATCCCCCTACTTTACAGTCTGGCTGCGAAGTTTCAGTTACTTAAGTCCACATGGAGCCCAAGCCCACCCTCCTTCCCTGCCCACAAGTCCCTGACCGGGGTCCTGTACCCCCTTCACCCCCAGACCCACCTCAAGGAATATTGGAATGACCCAGAGCTGGATGAAGGAGAGCGGTTCCTGCGGGATTATATCCTCAACAAACGCTATGAGGAGGAGGAGGGCGAGGAAGAGGAAGAGGAGGAAGAGGAGGAGGAAGGGTGAGCAACCGTGTGCCCCAGGGGCCTGGAGTGAGTGCTAGCCAGAGGGCAAAGGTCACCAGGCGTTTACTTTTTCACACAGATGATAGCAGAGTTACTGTTCTGTGAGGAAGATCTGCGGCATGTGGGCTCTGGAGCTAGGTGGCCCTGTCGTCACTGGACTTTGTGCCTCAATTTCCCTATCTGTAAAATGGGGGTGCCCCAAAGTAGGGCTCTTGTGAGGATTCAGTGCGTTAACACAGCTGGTACACAGGAGGGCAGGGCCTTGGCTGACCCCCAGCCCTGTCCCGTTTTGTCCCTCAGGGGCCCCAGCCTCCTGGTCCAGCTAGCTGTGGACGATTCCTCAGATGAGGGGGAGCTGTTTCTGAAGAAGCAGGAGGACTTTGAGCACAAGTACAACTTCCGCTTCGAGGAGCCAGACTCAGCCTTGGTGTGGGACTGGGGCGGGGGCTGGGGGGGGACCCAGGCCTTGGGGCCCAGGCCGGGAGAGCCCAGAATCATCTCTGTGGCCCTTGTGGGCTCCCCTGCTGCCCATAGGTCAAGACCTACCCTCGAAGCATCGTGTCCTCTGTGCGCCGCAAGGATGAGCGCAGGAAGGAGAGGAGAGAGGAGACTCGGGAGCGAAAGAAGAGGGTGAGTGTGGGGGTGCCAGGCTGGGGAGGGCTGCCCACCCTGCAGGGAGAGCCCATGCCCTCCCTCTCCCCCTGGCCTGCCACCCGCAGGAGAAGGCGAAGAAGCGGGAAGAGCTCAAGCAGCTGAAGAACCTGAAAAGGAAGGAGATTCTGGCCAAGCTGGAGAGGCTGCGGCAGGTCACAGGCAATGAGACGCTGGGCTTTGAGGAGCGGGACCTCGAGGACGACTTCGACCCCAGCCGGCATGACCAGCTCATGCAGGTGCGGCCCCTGCGCCCCACCCCAGCCAGCCGGTGCTGCTTGGGACAAGGCTCTGGAATCCGCGGCTGTTTCCTAGCTGTGTGGCCTCAGAGAAGTGACTTGACGTCTCTGGGCGTGTGTCCCTGTCTGTAAAGTGGGTTCAGCCATACTGTCTACCTCAGGGCTGTTGTAAGGATAGCCTGAGAGAAATACGCATAAGATTGGTAAGGCTCAAGGAACAGGGGGTAGCTGTGCTTCCTTGAAACTTGTTGCCATTAATGTTTATTGTTGGGTTTGAGGGGGCATAGCATCGGGCCATGGAAACAGGCAGTAGGGCTGTATGGGGAAAGCGGGGACCCCGGGAACCCCAAAGAGACCCCTGACCAAGTCTGCGAGATCAGGGGAGGAGACAGGTTGTGTAGGCTTCAGTTTCTCAGTAAAATGGAGGTAGTTTCTGTGTCTTGGGGTGCTTGCGAGAATGCAGTGAGACACAGCCCAGCAGTGGGCACATAGTAGGTGCTTCATAAATGACATAGTTTGCAATATCTGCCTTTGCCAGACGCGCCCTGGGTGCTGGGGTTCCATCAAGGGCCCAACCGTTTCAGCCGTCTTGGAGCTCATGGAATGGCAAGAACCAGCCTGGTGGGCACAGAGCAGTCCGTGCCCTCCTAGAGCTCCCGGTCTAATGGCAGGCCCTTAACTGTCCAGTTACGGCCCCCAGCGGTCCGAGTGGTGATGGTGACGTGCAGGGGGAGGTGGGGTCTTAGAGGAGTCCTCGATCGACTTTGTCGGGCGTGGTGGTGAGCGGGTCAGGGCGGGCAGCTGAGGCCTGAGCAGGAGTTGGGCAGAGAGGGGGGGAGGGAGTGTACCAGGTGGGGGGTCCCGCGGGGGCAGAGGCCTGTGGGGTGGGAAAGAACTACAGCTCTGTGGAACAGGATGGTAACCAGTGCAGCAGGTGGGTACTGGGGCGTGTACCCCAGTCAGCAGCTAGGTCTGGAGGGTGCTGGGAGCCATGTAAGGTGTAGGAGTAACACCGTCTGCGGGGAGTGGGCCTTGCTGACCCTCCTGGCCCTGACCCTGCAGAGATGTTTTGGGGACGAGTACTATGGTACCATGGAGGAGGAGAAGCCGCAGTTTGAAGAAGAAGAAGGGCTTGAAGGTGAGGTCACCGGGCCACCAGCCTGGGGGAGCTGCTGGGTCTGAAGGCTGGAGTTCTGCCCTGACCCCCTACCTCTGTGTCCTCTGGAAACAGATGACTGGAACTGGGACACATGGGCTGGGCCGGAGCAGGGGGGAGCTTGGAACCTGCAGGAGCTGCACTGTGAGGACCCCGACTTCAATGTAGGTGCCATAGGCAGAGGGGGGACCCCGGGGGGTAAGTGGGGCCCCCCTCCCGGGGGCTGGTCTGACCTTTGCGTCTCGGCAGATGGATGCTGACTACGACCCCAGCCAGCCGCGGAAAAAGCTGCGTGAGGCCCCCCTAACGGGCAAGAAGAAGCGCAAGTCACCCTTCGCTGCGGCCGTGGGGCAGGAAAAGCCTGTGTTCGACCCTGGTGAGGCCCGGGCTGGTGGCGGGGGGCGGGCAGGGGCTCCGATGGGCCTGGCACACCCTGGCAGCCTGGCTCCCGCCCTGCGCAGGAGACAAGACGTTCGAGGAGTACCTGGACGAGTATTACCGGCTGGACTACGAGGACATCGTTGATGACCTGCCCTGTCGCTTTAAGTACCGCACCGTGGTTCCCTGCGACTTCGGGCTGAGCACTGAGGAGGTGGGGCCCCAGAATGGTGCCCAGCCCGGGGTGGGGGGTGCCCCGTGGGCAAGAGGGAGTGTGCAGCCAGCAGATGCTGCAACCCCCATTTGTTCATCTGGAAAACAACCGTACTGCTAACGTTCCCTGCCTCAGACGGCCTCAGAGGCCGGGGCTTCACACAGCGCTTTGCCCGTAGAACACGCCTTATGTACTACTTTTTAATCTATTACCGAATATCCGCAGTTGGGTGGCCGTTAAGACTGGGTGGGCTCTGGAAACAGATGGCCCGGATTCAAATCCTACTGTGGCCACTCCTCAACTGTGATCTAGCATGCTGTGCCTCCGTTTCCCCATCTATAAAATGGGCCTAGTAACAGCCCCCACGTTGTGGCTGGGGAGCTGAGGTGAGCGGGTGTGCTCCTGCAGCGGCGCTCACCCCTTAGCCGTGGTGGCTGTGGGAGCCTCACGTTCGTGGCCAGCAAAGCCGACGTTAATGGAGCTTATACCTTCTGCGTTCAGTCTTCCCAGCAACCTTTCAGTAGTTTCTAAGGGGCTTGCCCACCTGCTAGATGAGGAAACTGAGGCCTGCAGTTTGGATCCTTGGCCTCATCTGTAATTGGCAGACCTGGCCATGGGCGCACAGCCCCTTGCCTGTCCTGAGGCTGCTGGGACCATCCGAGTGAGGCTCTAGGACCCCTGCGCCCAAACTGGAATCTGAAATCAGCCACTTCCCGATCATGTGACCTAGGGCAAGGATTGCCTTGCCAAGCCTCAGTTTCCCCATCTGATGCCCACTGCCAAAAACATCCAGTGGCCCCACAGAAATCAGTCCTCTCCTGCTATGGTGACATCCCTGCCGAGTGGCAGTAGCATGACCCGCCTTTGACCAGTGAGGCGGCTAAAGCTGAGAGAGCCAGGCCCCCGCACCCCCAACCCCGAGCTCACACGGCTGGACCCCCCCCCCTTCCCGTGCAGATCCTGGCTGCCGATGACAAAGAGCTGAACCGGTGGTGCTCCCTGAAGAAAACCTGCATGTACAGGTGACTGGGCAGGGCCAGGTGTGCCGGGGGTGGGGGGTGGGGGGGAGCGGGCCGGCAGCAGCGTGGACACCTCCCAAAGCGCCCGGCACTAGGCGTGTCTGCCGGGCCCCCGCAGGTCAGAGCAGGAGGAGCTGCAGGACAAGAGGGCGTACAGCCAGAAGGCCCAGAACTCCTGGAAAAAGAGGCAGATCTTCAAGTCACTTTGCCCAGACGAGTGAGTGTCACTGGCTGGACGAGGGTGGGCTTGAGGCACGTTCCGCCAGCCATTTGTTGCATGGCCCCGGGGAATGGGGCTTCCTTTCTCAATCCCTGGGTTCAAATTCTGGCTGGGCCACAGCTGTGTGGCCTGGGGCAAGGCCCTTGCCCTTTCTGGGCCTGTTTTCTCATTTTTTAAATGGGGGTAGGGGGTTAAGATGGCTGGTTCTTGTTGGGTTTTTGAGGATGAAGTGAATTAACTCATGTAAAGTGCCTAAAACATAGGAAATACCATACAGGTATTAGTATTATTATTATGCCCATTGCTTCCTGATCTACAAAGCAGGGGTGATAGAACCACAGAGCTGATTGAAAGCTGCAGTAAGTCAATTTCCATGAACAGCTTATATAGGCCCAGGCTCGAAATGCCAGTGATTAGCAATACAGTCAAATCCCAGGTTCAGTAGAAAAGGCCCAGTTTTGGTGTCAGACTTGGGTTTGAATCCCAGGCAGGCCCCTGATTTGTTGCCTTGCCTCTCTGAGCCTCTCCTTTCCTCCTCCATAAACTGGGGGATGTGTGCTCAGGAACAGGCCTAATCGTGACCAGCTTGGGCTGAGCCCCCCCTTTTCTCCTCAGGACAGAGACACTTAAGGAAGCCACAGGGAAGCCACAGAGAGACAAAGATGGCCCGCAGGGGCAGCTGCTGGCACCCGATGGGGCCGGCGGGAAGCAGCCCAAGCCTGGGAGCCGCCCCCCAGCACAGGAAGAAGCAGGCCCCATGTCACACACCCAGAAGCCGGTCCCCCAGAGGCGGAGGAGGGGCAAGAAGGCACGTCTCCTGGGCCCCACCGTGACACTCGGTGGACGTGAGTTTAGCCGCCAGAGACTGCAGGCCTTTGGCCTCAACCCCAAACGGCTGCACTTCCGCCAGCTGGGCCGGCAGCGGAGGAAGCCCCAGGGTCCCAAGAGCGGCCCCTAAGCTCCAGGGAGCAGGCAGGGGCCCCTGGGCTTCCTCCCGTCCAGTTGAGCTCCTGGATACATCTCCCTCATGGACTGCGTGGACCCTGTATCTGCCCGTGGGCAAAGAAGTCTTCCGTCTCACAGATGTGGAAGCTGAGGCCTACCTAACCGGCTTCCCCCACCGTCTCACCTGGAGACACTCCTTGGACCCCATCCCTCAAATGCTGGGCCAGCCATCGCCACAGTCAAGTTAAACGGCTTTATTAGCCCCCAGTGGCCACAGTTCTCCCCACCACCCCTAGACCTCGGCAGGATAGGGGCTTTGGGACCAGTGAGGGGCACGGGTGGTCCAGTGCAAACTACAGTACTTGAGTCAGGCCCTGAGTGGGTGTCCGGGAGCCCTCCCTCCCTGCCCTGTGCGGAGGGCCCAGCTGGCTGGAGGCAGGCGTACTGGCTCTGCCCCTGACTGGATGGCCCCCAGTTCGAGGTTTCCTGGACTGGTCTCAGCTGCACTTGTCAAAGGGGTGAGAAGGGGAAGACCCATCACCTCCAGATTTCAAGCTCCCACACCCAGCATGACATAAATAAAAAAATAAATAGTGCGCATCTTCTCCCCCAACCCCACCCGTTATAAAAACACAAAGTCCTCAGAGCTTGGGCGTTTGGCTTTGAGGAGCCGGCCCGTGCGAGGGAGCCGCAGTGTTGGCTGGGAGAGCTGGGAGCAGAGGTCGTCCAGGCTGTGGTCCTGAGCATGGCCCTCAGCCAGGGTGAACATGGGGTATCGCTCAGTGGCCGAGGAGGAGCTGAGGACCTGGCGGGAGGAGGGAGAGAGTGGCTGAGCTCCAAACCATATTTATTGTCCTACAGGTATAATTATCCTAATAGGTATATTTATCAGGTACTTCCTGAGTTCAACTTTCATCCCTCCAGGGCAGTGACCCAGGCCAGCCAATCAGCACCTCCCATTCCCGGGCCCAGTGATGGACACGTGACCCAGTGTGACCAATGGACAGCAACCCTAGGATTTTTGCTTTATTTGCTGGGAAAGCAGGGCTCCCTTTCCACTGAACAGGGAGGTGGGTACCCCTTCCCACTATAAGGGTGAAGCCTGATGGGACAGTAGAGCCATGAGATGGAGAGAGGTTCCACCATTGAGCTCACGGATGCAGCTGTCCTTCAAGCAATGATGTCCCTAACTTTTCCTTTTCTGCCCTTTTGGTCCGATCAGTCATACCTGGGCTTTTATAGCTTGTGGGCAGGATAATCTTGATTCCCCAGGGTCTGCTGGACTCGAGGTTTCTCTGTTCCCCTTCTACCCCCTCACTGCCCCTTGCCCTCCACCCTCCACCACTCCTGGCTCACCCTGGTCAGCTCTGAGCAGAGTGTCTCAAACTCCTTCTGGTTTCCAGCGTAGAACCCCACCGTACAGCTTGGGTCCATCTTAGCGAAGGCCATCTTTCGGGGTGAGGTGCAATGGAAGGACTGGGGAATACGAATGAGGGAAGCTCAGGGCCCTGGCCGCCTCCACCTTCCAGCCCCACCCCAGGGGTCCCATCCGGCTCACCTCCAGGGGGAAGTCAGCCTGACTGACATCCACAGTGGGCTGGCAGTAGTGGGGGTCCAGGTATAGCAGGAAGTCATCTGCAGGGATGGAGGCATGAGGGGGGCTAAGGAATGGCGGGGTGGGGGGAGCGGGATGGAGCGGGATGGGGTGGGCCTACCCTGGTAGCCGATGAAGTACAGTGAATGCCGCGGCTTGCCCCCCATGATGCCCAGGCACAGCTCTGAACGCAGAAGCTCCTGCAGGGAGAAAAGTGGCTGGGGAGCGTATTCCATGTGCTGTCAGTCCCTTGAGAAGCACTCAGCAAACCCCCAATGTGTGTAAACCCAGCCCTTCTCATGGAGCTGACATTCCAATGTAGATGAACAGGGAACAAGACGAGTAAGTTCTGCCACGTGTTAGTAGGCAGTAACACTGGGAGAAGAATAAAGAAGGGAAAAGGGCTTTGCAATTTTAAGTGGGGGAGTCAGGCCTCACTGAGAGGTGACATTTCAGCGAAGACCCGGAAGAGGTCGGAGAGGGAGTCAGAAGTGCATCTTTGGGGAAAGAGCACTCCAAGCAGCTGCAACGCAAGTACAAAGGCCCTGAGGCCAGTGTGTTCTGAGAACAGTGAGGAGGTTCATGTGGCCGGGGCAGAGAGAAGTGGGGGGGGGGGCAGATGAGGTCAAGGCACGGGCAGGGACATGGTACAAAGCCTTGCAGGCTGTAGGGAGAACTTTGGCCTTTATTCTGAGTGAAAACACCCCAGGGTTTTTTCCAGCCTTGCCATTCCTTTTGCCTGGAGCACTCTGGCCCATCCGCCCTGGCTGGAGAGGGGCTTTCCTAGGCTGCAGCCGCCCCCTCCCCCTGCCCTTCAAAGTGTTAGTTTTCCTTCCTCTAGAATTGAAGGTGTAATGCCGCAGCTGTCAGTTCGGTGTCAGTTTGGTTTCGGATCCACTGTCTGTCCTTCCCCCAGCAGAATGTCCACTCCCAGAGGGCACGAACATTTACGTCGGTGCCTTTGAAACCCAGCAGCTGGGACGGTGCTTGGCACATACGAGGTACTCCCTCACTACTGAATGACAGACGGACAGATGAAGGAAGCAGAAACACCTGACCCAAGCCAAGCCGCCTGCGCGGTCCCCGGGGAGGCTTGGTGGCGCCTGGCCGAACCTACCTTCACACAGGGCACGTACACAGGGTTGAGAGTCTCGCCGCCCAGCCGCACTGGCACCAAGATGACCACGGACTTCCACTCAGCCGTGGGGTCCGGCCTGGCCACCAGCTGTGCCACATCTGCCTTGTACACTGCAAGGACAACACAGCAGGTCACATTCTTACCCACCCTCCCAGCCTCGGACTGTGGCCCTCCACGTGCCTTTGCAACCTCGTAGGGCCCCACTCCTGTCATCAGTGGAAAAGGCGGTCTTTCTGGTGCCCCACTCACCCCAAACTCTCCCCCCAATGATTCCAGGGCCTCCAGGCAGGTGTAGACATCCCCACTTTACAGAGATGGTGACTGAGGCCTTGAGATTTAGATGAAGAACATAAAACCAGGAGGAGGCAGAGAGCCTTCCCCGTAGCCCAGAGCACCTCCCCAGTTCCAGGCCTGATTAGTCTTTACTTACTCAGCGCATGAGTTTGCCAATATGGAAACGGGAGCGCCGAGCAGTTTGCCCCTTAGCTGAATGTCCCTGTGTGTCCCTCCTCCTCAAATCCAATCTGCGGGTCTCCATTCCCCCACCTCCTCCCTTACTGCTAGGTAAGCCCCTTCCTGGCTCCCAGAAAAGTGTATTCAACCCTCTGGAAACACAGCTGCTATGGTCTGAATTCATGTGTCCCCCCAACATTCAGATGCTGGATTCTAATCCCCCAAGTGACGGTATTAAAAGGTGGGGCCTTTGGGAGGGGACTAGGTCATGAAGGTGGAACCCTCATGAGTGGGATTAGTACCTATATAAAAATTAGTACATGGGGCGCCTGGGTGGCACAGCGGTTAAGCGTCTGCCTTCGGCTCAGGGCGTGATCCCAGCGATCTGGGATCGAGCCCCACATCAGGCTCTTCTGCTATGAGCCTGCTTCTTCCTCTCCCACTCCCCCTGCTTGTGTTCCCTCTCTCGCTGGCTGTCTCTATCTCTGTCGAATAAATAAATAAAATCTTTAAAAAAAAAAAAAAAATTAGTACCAGACAGCTCGCCTGCCCCTTCCACCATGTGAGAACACGACAAACTGAACCAGGAAGTGGGTCCCCGCCAGACACCGAATCTGCTGGTGCCTTGACCTTGGACGTCGCAGCCCCCAGAACTATGAGAAACAAGTTCCTGTTATTTATAGGCCATCCCGTCTGTGGAGTTTTTGGTACAGCAGCCCCAATGGACTAAGACAGTGGCCACCTGCGAAAATCACATATTGTCTCAAACAACTACAATTTTATATAAAAATGTGTAGGTTTTGTAGATTCTCTGACACCAAACCATTGAGACTCTTATGAACGAGGACCCTTTAAACTGATTTGGAGGAGGGGCGCCTGGGTGGCTCAGTTGGTTAAGTGTCTGCCTTCGGCTCATGTAGGTCATGATCCCAGGGTTCTGGGATCGAGTCCTGCATCGGGCTCCCTGCTCAGTGGGGAGCCTGCTTCTCCCTCTCCCTCTGCCTGCTGCTCCGCCTGCTTGTGTGAGCTCTCTCTCTCTCTCTCTCTCTCTGTCAAATAAATAAATAAAATATTTTAAAAAAGAAAGAAACTGAATTGGAGGATAGTGGGGCACAATAATAATAATAGCTAATATTTAGTGAACACTCACTGTGACAAGCACTACTCTAAGGGTTTAACTTGTATTGCTGACTCAATCCTTACGACAATCCTGTGAGGCAGAGAGCAGACTTTTGTACATGTCAGAATCGTTTACAGAGTAAGAGTAAATTGGACCTAAGAGAGGGAAGTCCTTACGTCCTCTATTCTCTCACTTGCAGAGAAGCCCCTAAAGTTTCCTCTACTGGCTCCAGAGGCCACTGTGTGGGCCTCGAATCCTTTCCAAGGCTTCCTCTGCCCCAGAACTCGTTTCAGCCTCCGAGGAAGGCAGGTCCTCAGAGGCAGCTGAGGGAGCGACTGGCTCAGGGCGAGAACTCTAGGACCTTGGTTTCCAGCCTCTTACCTGTGCAGTCCTGAGACACATACACCACCAGGCGGGTGACCTCTGAGCAGCTCTCCACAGCTTTCCTGGGGGATGACAGGGAAGGCCTGAGCGCCTGGGGGAACCCAGTGGCTCCCGTGTCCCCTGCAGCGGCCCTCACCTGAGTATGTGTGCCACCAGAGATGGCCCATACCAGTCCCCCGCCTTCTTGCCTGAGCTCTGCCCAAGCTCCACCAGCCGGTGTAGGCCAAAGGGGGCCTGGGGGTGGTCGGCGAACCAGGACACTATCTGCCGGTGCCGACGTTCCTGCTCCAGCTCAGGGGTGCCCTGGGCCCAGCGCGGGGGCATCCAGCGTGCAGGCCCATGGTATCGGTTGGGAGAGGCCAACCCTGATGGCTCAGAGGGGCCCGGGGCTGAGCCCTCGGCCCATGTCCAGTCTGGTGGGGATGGAGTACAGAGTCAAAGGGTGCCGGTGGGGCAAGGGGGCACAGTTCCCATGTGCTCATGCTTCCTGTACAATTCTAATGCTCCTGTGACCCCAGGTTTACCAACAATTTTCACATTCCTGCAACTTATTTTATCAACTCTCACCCCCCCAAAAACGCACTTTGCACACAATCTCACATACCTTTAAGCTTAGTTTACAAACAATTCTGACCCTGCGGCCCTGTGCTTGGCGGGACACTCCTAGGGCGCCCTGGCCTTGCCCTGGCCTTGCGCTGCTCACCTCTGGGCAGGAAATGCAGCAGCAGGCCCTGGGCCAGCATCATCTGCCCACTGCGCAGCATGCATCCCCAGCCACAGTCCGAGGTCAGACAGCCTCCAGCGAGGGGCGGGAAGTCCCGGCGGTATGTGAGCCACAGGCGGGACACAAAGTCCCGCTGGAAACGCTGGATGTCACCTACAAAATCAGGCTTGTCAGCTGCCACCAGGAACACCAGGCCTCCCTCAACCCTGGCCTGGGGCCATCAGCTCACCCTCGCCCTCGAAGCGGTAGCGGCGGCCACAGAGGTGGACGCTGGAGATCTTGCTAAAGCTGGTCCGGCTTTTGACTGCCCAACCTGGGGAGACGTGGGGCAGCACCCAGCCAGATGAAGCACTTGCTTGACAGATAGGTAACATAACAGTTATGACAGCAGCAGCGCTTCCACCCCCTCCCCCGCCCCCCGCCCCCACTCTGTGAAACGGAGACCATCCCTCCCAGGTTCTATCTCAGGGCTGGCACTGGGCAATCCATGCCACATTCCTCTCAGAGGCAGGGACCCTAGTAACAGCCACGTGAGTGTTTGCCATCACTTCAGGATGAATAAAGCAGTTCTGATTATTGTATCCGTTTTACAGAGGGGAAAAACGAAGGCACAGAAAAGCAAAAAACCTTGCCCAAGGTCACACGGAAATGGCCGAGACTTGAAAACACATTTCTTTTTGGACCTGCTGCAGGTCCGCCCAGGGCAGAGCAGGGCGGGGGACCCACAGGTGACTCACAAGAGGAGAGTAAATGGTGGAATACTTGGCAGGGCCGGGTGCTGGCTCCCCTCGACTCCCACCGGCCTCTGAACCCCTGCCCCGCCGAACCCTCGGCTAGCTCCTATCTCAGAACACAAGCCCCGGGCCCGCCCCCTCCTCACCGTACTTGACGTTGTTCCAGGCCGTCAGGAACTTCGCCTTAAACTTGTCCACTTCGTCCGGCTCCCCAGGGGCGGCCGCGGGCGAGCCAAGAGCGGGGCCGCTGGCTCCAGAGGGCCTCAGGCCGTTGGGGTCCGGGACTCGGGGGCCCCGCGGCCTGCGGCCCTCGGGGCGGCGCGCGTCCTCTGGGCTCCCGCTCCGGTACTGCGCGGCGGCCGGCGACACGGAGTTCATGGGCGCGCCGGAGGGGGTGGGGGGACGGACCGAGGGCCCGGGTGGGGGCCGCGCGCGAGCGCCCAGGGGGGCCGGGCCGCGGCGCCCGGGAAGGAGCTAGTCGGCCCCGAACGCGGCGGCCAGGCCCCCGGGCCCGGCGCGGGACGCTGTCACCGCCGCCGCCGCCATTTTAGCGGCCCTGGCCCCGGGAGCCAGGCGGGCGCGACACGGCCGGACGCCCCGCCCCGCCCGGCCCCAGCCTGGGTCGCCGGCCCCGGTTCCGGGTGGCCGCGCCGGGACCTTCGGCCGCGGCGCCTCCCCGCGGCGGCCCACGAGCACGCCCGGCCACCCTATCGCAGCGCCCAGGCGCGCCCGAGGTCCCCCCCCCCCCCCGGGCCCTTATCGGAGGCCCCAGAGCCGGGAAGCCCCGCCCCGGGCCCGCCCCGGCCCCGCCCCCGGCGGCGTTCTGGGGAAGGCCGGCCAGGGGGCGGCCCCGCGCGTGTGTGCACCTGCCCGCGTCCCACCCGCCAGAGCGCCCCTCGGTGGCCTGCGCACCCGGACGCGCGACGCTCTGGGGCCAAACCTGTGTGACACCGCCTCCTCCTCGCGCCCCCAAGCCACACCTCTCTGCGCCTCAGTTCCCTCATGAGCAAAAGGGGCTCAACTGCAGCAACATAGACGAATCTTCGTGATAATTCTGCGGAGGAAAAGAAGCCAGATAAAAAAGAGGAGTATATACTCCCCGGTCCCAGGTGCCTAAAACTCCAGAAAATGCGGCCTCATCTCTAGTAACAGAAAGCAGATCAATTTCGGAGTGTCTGGGAATGGGGTGGGGAGAGGCTAGAAGGAGGGACAAAAAAGGGCTAGAATATACTTCTTGAGATGGTGGAGATGTTTAGTATCTTGATCGTGATGCTGGGTTACAGGATGTGAGAACTCATCAGATTGTACACTTGAAATGTGTGTGGTTTGTTGCATGTTAGTTATACTCAGTAAAGCTGTAAAAAAAATTTTCAGTGCGTTTGGACTCAGGAATGTTAGGAGGAGGAGCTGAGCTCATTGGAGTAAAGCGCTTTAGCATGGCATTTCAGGGAGTCAGGGCAGAAAAAACAAGACTCAATCTCAAAGGTGGATGACAGTGGTTGTGACCCTGTGAATGGCAGAGAGTGGCCTCTAGTGGCCAGCCCGAGGGCACTGTCCACAGCCAGCTGAAGAAAATAGGATGAGGATTTGGATGAGAGTGTGGGATGTGGGACGTGAACAGGGTGCAAAAAGAGTCACTTCGAGGGCACCTGGGTGGCTCAGTCGTTAAGCGTCTGCCTTCGGCTCAGGTCATGATCCCAGCGTTCTGGGATCGAGCCCCACATCGGGCTCCCTGTTGGGCGGGAAGCCTGCTTCTCCCTCTCCCACTCCCCCTGCTTGTGTTCCTTCTCTCACTGCCTCTCTCTCTGTGAAATAAGTAAAATCTTAAAAAAAAAAAAAAAAAAAAAGAGTCACTTCGCTGACTTTCCCTCTGCTCTCCCCTCACTGCACCTCCCTTCAAACCCAACCTCCTTTCTCAAACCCAACATGTGCAGGCCCACCCCAGGACCTTTGCTCGTACAGTTCCCCCTGCCCGCCTGGCCCTCCCATCCTTGAGATACCTGCAAGGCTGGCTCCTCCTGAACCTCTGTCAGGAATTTATTCAAATGTCATCCCCACAGGCTGACCATGCTCAAAATCCACCCCTCCCCCACCTTTGGACTCCTTTCCTGTTCCCTGCTATTTTTTTTTTCCAGAGCAGTTATCACAACCTGATTGAGTCAGCTCAGGCTGCTGTAAAAATACTGCAGACTGGGTGGCTGAAACAACAAACATTTCTTTCTCATGATCCTGGAGGGTGGAAGCGTGAGATCAGGGTGCCAGGACAGCCGAGATCTCGGTGAGGGCCCTGTTCCTGGTTATGTCCTCACATAGCCTTTCTCTGGTGTGTGCAGGCAGAGAGAGAGAGACAGGGAGAGAGAGAAAGATCTCCTGTCTCTTCCTCTTGGCGTTAACCCATCATGGAGTCTTCACCCTCATGATGGTCTCCCTGATCTCCTAACCCCTGATCATCTCCCAAAGGCCCTGCCTCCCATACCGTCACACTGGGGGTTAGGGTTTCAGTATATGCATTTTGGGGCAGACACAAACATTCAGACCAGAGTGTGTGTGTGTGTATATATATATATATATATATATATATATATATATATATATGATAAATATATAGTATGTTTATTACCTCTGTCCCCACCACACCACCAGGCCAGGGGACTCTGTCCATCTTGGTCACTGCTGCCTCCTCAACACTCAGCATGTAGCCTGCATGTACACAGTAGGTGCTCAACAACACAGTAGTGACGCCTGGGTGGCTCAGTCAGTTAAGCATCTGCCTTCGGCTCAGGTCATGATCCCAGGGTCCTGGGATTGAGCCCCGCATCGGGCTCCCTGCTCAGCAGGGACCCTGCTTCTTGCTCTACCTGCTGTTCCCCCTTGTGCGTGCTCTCTCTCTCTCACAAATAAATAAAATCTTAAAAAAACATACAATAAGTGCAACAAATAACATATGGAATGGAAAGGAGAACTTGTTGCAAGGGGCAGATGGTTTGTGGGGGCCACAGGTAACCCCTTCTGTTTGATCTAGTGGCTGACCACCCCCTCCATGGTCAAGCTGTTTCCTCGGGGGATATGTTGGGGCCCTGGATTCCTTGCCCTTCATTCCTCCTTTTCAAGGAGTAAAACCACCTCATCTCCCCACCTGGGTCTCTGGTTCCAGCCCGGGGTCCAGCCTCCATATGTGTCCCCCTTGGAATGTCCCCCAGGCTCCCCAGGTTCGGTGTACCCCTAACTGATCCTGCATTTCACCCCCACCGGCTTTTCCTCCCACCCCCTTGCCCCACCCCCACCCCCCAGCCTCCCTTGCCCCCCTGACCAGAGTCTGTCTGTCCCCAGTTGTCCTCATACTCCTGAAACAGCACAATAGTCATGGCCACTTAGGCAGACGCGGCAGTCAGGCCTCTTGGACAGGTGACTCTGCCTCCCTACACCTCAGTTTCCTCATCTGCCAAACGGGCTTAGTAACAGTGCCTAATTCCTAGGGTTTGGGAGAAGGATGAAAGGAATACACAGAAGGCTAAGAACAGGGCCTGGCTCACACCAGCCACTACTTCAGCGTGAAGTGACATTCTTTTTTTTTTTTTTTAAGATTTTATTTATGAGAGAGAGAGAAAGAGAGAGAGAGTGCACAACCAGGGGGTAGGAGGGGTAGAGGGAGAGGGAGACAAGCAGATTCCCCACTGAGCAAGGAGCCCCATGCAGGGCTCAATCCTAGGACCCTGAGATCATGACCTGAGTCGAAGGCAGACGCTTAACAGGTGCCCCTGCTATTGACATTCTTATTCAGCACTGCTCTCCCAGCCCGGCCCCCATCACTAGCGGCCAGCTGCCAACTCCGATACCTCTAATCCGCCCAACGGCTGGAAGAACCTATTTACCAAGTTATTTATTTTTATATTTTTAGAGAGGAAGGGGGAGGGGCAAGGGAGAGAGACAATCCCAGGCAGGCTCCACATCCAGCTCGGAGCCTGAGGCGGGGCTTGATCTCACGGCCCTGAGATCATGACCTGAGCCGAAATCAAGAGTCAGATACTTAACCGACTGACCCACCCAAGCGCCCCTGTCAAGTTATTCTTATGAACAGTTCCGACACACCAAACAAATCTGCAGCAGCACCGCTCAGTAGATACAGAACATGCGATATAATATTCAAAATTCTAGTAGCCGTGTCAGAAAAATGCAATGTAGGGGCGCCTGGGTGGCACAGCGGTTGAGCGTCTGCCTTCGGCTCAGGGCGTGATCCCAGCGTTATGGGATCGAGCCCCACGTCAGGCTCTTCCACTATGAGCCTGCTTCTTCCTCTCCCACTCCCCCTGCTTGTGTTCCCTCTCTCGCTGACTGTCTCTATCTCTGTCAAATAAATAAATAAAATCTTTAAAAAAAAATGCAATGTAATTAAAAATGGGCAGAGGATCTCAACAGACAGTTTTCCGAAGAAGACGCACGAATGGCCAACAGGTATATGAAAAGGTGGGTAACGTCATTAATCATCAGGAGGAAGGCAAATCAAAACCACAATGAGGTATCACCTCACACCTGTTAGAATGGCTAGTATCAAAAAGATGACCAGTGTTCGTGAGATTGTAAAGAGAAGGGATTCCTGGTGCACTGGTAGCGGGAGTGTATGTTGGTGCAGCCGCTGTGGGAAACAGTGTTTATCCAAAGGAAACGAAGACAGGATCTCGTAGAGATACACGCGCTCCCATGTTCACCGCAGCATTACGTACAGAGGTCAACACCTGGAAACAACCTAACTGTCCATTAGTGGATGGATAAAGAAAACGTGGTGTCTATGCATACAGTGGAATATTACTCAGCCTTAACAAAGAAGAAAATCCTGCCATTCACAACAGCATGGATGGATCTGGAGGGCGTTATGCTCAGTGAAATAAGTCAGACAGAGAAACACAAATACCGTGTATGAGCTCACTTATATGTGGAATCTAAGAAAAAGGCCAAACATAGGGCACTTGGCTGGCTCAGTCGGGGGAGCTCGAGCCTCTTGATCTCATGGTCATGAGTTCGAGCCCCACACGGGGTGTAGAGATGACTTAAATAAATAGAACTTTAAAATACATAAATAAATAAAATAAAAAGATCTTAGGGGTGTCTGGCTCACTTGGTAGAAAGTACAGCCCCTGATCTTGGGGTCGTGAGTTTGAGCCCCATGTTGGGTGTAGAGTTTACTTTAAAAAATTAATAAAATCTTAAAAAAATAATAAATAATCTTTATTGGAGAGCCTGCATGGCTCGGTTGGGGAAGCATCTGCCTTCAACTCAGGTCATGATCCCAGGGTCCTGGGATCCAGTCCCGAATCAGGCTCCCTGCTCAGCGGGGAGCCTGCTTCTGCCTCTCCCTCTGCCACCCCGTCCCCGCCTCGTGCTCATTCTCATGCTCTCTCTTCTCTCAAGTAAATAAATAAAAATCTTAAAAAAAAAAAGATAACTAGGTCCTGGGGGTGTAGTGTACAGCATGGTGACTATACTTAACAACACCATATTATGTATTTCAAAGTTGCTAAGAGAATAGATCTTAAGCGTTCTCATCAGGGCCCCTGGGTGGCTCAGGCAGTTGTGTGTCTGCCTTTGGCTCAGGTCTTGATCCCAGGGTCCCAGGATCGAGTCCCACATCGGGCTCCCTGCTCACCAGGGAGTCTGTTTCCCCCTCCGCCTCTGCTCCTGCTCGTGCTCTCGCTCTCAAATAAAGTATTTTTTTAAAAAGTTCTCATCATAAGAAAAGCAGTTTGTAACTATGTGAGAGGACATTAAGTAAACTTAGTGGGGCAATTATTTTGCAATATATACAGATAGCAGATCATGTTGTACACTTGAAACTAATACAGTGTTATATGTCAATCATAGCTCAATAAAAAATAAATTTAAAAAACAGGTAAAATTAATTTTTAAAAATTTTATTTTTAAGTAAACTCTACACCCAACGTGGGGCTCAAACTCACAACCCCAAGGTGGAGATTCACGTGCTCCACTGACAGAGCCAGCCAGGTACCCCAGGTAAAATTACGATTAATAATACTTTTTATTTAACTCACTATACACAAAATATTATCATTTCAGCATGTACTAAGTATAAAAAATGATTATTGAGCTGTTTTACGTTTTTGGGTGCCGTCCTCAAAAGCCGACGTGTACTTCATACCCATAGCACATCTCAATTCGGACTGGCCCATTTCGGGTGCTCGCCAGCCCCACGTGGCCTGTGGCTACTATACTGGACAGTGCAGGAAATATGACCATGGCACACGCACAGACACGTGACATCCCAGATACGGTTGGTCCCCTGGGTCCTTCCCTCCCTGGACAACCTCTGGCTGAATCAGGGTTGACCCTTGGAGCTGTTCAGCGCCTGCTCTGTCTCCATCTGTGCCGACCCTGCTCTTCCAACTTCTTCCCTTCCTCTCCCCCTCCTCCTCCTGCAAGGTCTCAGTGGCCAGGCACCCCCACCCCAAGGAACCCCCCACTGGGCACCCCAGACTTGTCTGGTGCCGATTGTGGCCACCACCTTAGGTCCCAACTCCCCGTATTGTCCCGGGCCAGCCTGCCTTTGGACTGTATTGTTTCTCCCAGAAAGATATGTTGACGTCCTAACCCCAGGTACCTGCGGCTGTGACTTTATTTGGAAAAAGGGTCTATGCAGATGAAATAAGTTAAGATGAGGTCATACTGGATTAGGGTGGGCCCTGAATCCAAGACGACGAGTGACCAGTGTCCCTGTAAGAAAAGAAGGCAGAGAGACACAGAGACCGGGAAGAAAGCCAAGTGACCATTGAGGCAAAGACTGGAGTTATTCACCTACGAAACAAAGATGTCAGTTACCACCAGATGCTAGGAAGAGGCAAGGAAGGAGTCTCTCCTCTCCCCTGACACCTTCAGAGAGAGCGTGGCCCTGCTGACACCTTGACTTTGGACTTCTGGCTCCCAGAACTGTAAGAGAACCCGTTTCCGTTTCAAGCCACCCCTTTGTTGTAATTTATTCCGGCAGCTGTGGGAAACTCATATCGCCTCCTCCCCTTCAGGCCTCGGCTTGCCCATCATCTGCCCTGAGGCCTGTCCTGACCTCCACGGGGCTAGGACCTCCCCATTTTTTTAAAGATTTTATTTATTTATTTGAGAGGGAGAGAGAGAGAGAGAGTGAGCACAGGAGCTGGGAGTGGGGAAGGAAAGAGGGAAAGGAACAAGCAGACTCCCCACCGAGCAGGGACCCCCCCACACACACACGGGGCTCAATCCCAGGACCCTGAGATCATGACCTGAGCTGAAGGCAGATGCTTAACCCACTGAGCCACCCAGGCACCCCAGGCTAAGCCCTTTATCTGTTCTCAGCCTCCCCCTGACCACAGCTGTAATAATTCCTCATCAACTGTGTCATTGCTTGTGAATCCTGGTGCCCCTGTGAGAGCAAAACCCACAAAGACAGGAGCTCCAACTCTCCTGACTCCATTATTCTCTCAAAAACATCCATCATCCCTTGCAACACACCTGCACCTAGAGCTAGCGATGGCAAGAGAAAACCCCCACTCCCTGTGTCTCTTGTGTTGGAACACGACTGATGCACAATAACTGTTTGTTGAATGACTAACTGATCATAGAATTTAGCCATCCTCAAAACTCCTCCCAGTTGTTTCTGAGTCTCCACAGTTGGCTTCTCCAGGGCTCCAGATCAGTTTCCTACTGACTTTACCTGTCTTTTTTTTTTTTTAAGATTTATTTATTTATTTATTTTAGAGAGCAAGCAAGAGGTGGGAGTAGGGTGGGCAGAGGGAGAGAGAGAGAGAATCTAAAGCCGACTCCCTGCTGAGCACGGAGCCACCTTGGGGCTCAATCTCATGACCCTGAGATCACAATCTGAGCCAAAATCAAGAGTTGGACACTTAACTAATGGAGCCACCCAGGTGCCCCATGACTTGACCTGTCTTAAGCACTTAACACCCAGCACTACCCTATAAGGTAGGTACACTTATTATCCCCCTTTTACAGATGAGGAAAGAGAGGCTCAGATATAGAGGTCTTACAGCAGGGGCGCTCCTACTATCCCCAGGGATAATCTTCAGAGTCACCATGAGCAGGGAGCCCAATGCGGGGCTCGATCTTAGGACCCTGGGATCATGACCAGAGCCGAAGCCAGATGCTTAACCTACTGAGCCACCCAGGCGCCCCTCCATTGCATTTAAAACGTAGAAAGCAACCCAATAAAAAGACTGTCAAAAGCTTTGAACAGACTCCTCACGAAAGAAGATACACGGGTGCCAAATAAGCACAGGAAAGATTCTCAACATCAGCAGGCATCCGGGAAATGCGAAGCGGGGACAACCAGATCCCACTGCAAACCCGCCGGACCAGCTATAATGAAAGAGACTGCCCAAACCGAGTGCTGGAGAAGACGCAGAGGAATGGGAACACTGGCTACACGAGCGGTTTGTTGTGTATCAGTGACAACTCAGCAAAGGTGAAGGAACACGTCAGCGTGAGGGCGCAGACTCAAAACCGCACTTGAGTTGAATCCGATAAGGTAGGATTGTCTGCTGGTGACTGCATCTTGCCGTCACTGCATGAATTTCCTCCGGGGTCTCTCAGCATTCCAAGAATGCCTCTGTGACCCTCCACCCTGTTCCCATGCCCCTTACTGAAATACATCATGGCCTGGAAATCCCTCCCAGGCTGAGCGGTTGCTTAGAATAAATGACACACTCTTGAAGAAAACTGAATTCGCAGACAGATGCTTTCTCACCATCAATCACGCTCCTTGTCAAACTTCCTGGCCTCCTTGAGGCCGTCCTGTGCCGCCTCTCATGCCTCTACTACATGAAGAGTTGTGTGAGAAAACATGGCAGAAATAAACTCTGTTCGTTGCTGCCTGTCTGGCTGAAAGGATGTAAAACTCTTCTTTCATTTGACAAATGTATCCTGAACATCTGCTGTGGGCCAGGCTCTGTCCTGGGTTCAAGGCTGCAGCACTGGGTAAGTGACCCAAATACCACTCTCTCCTCTTGGGGTCTTGGAGGCGGCCTGCGGGAGATTGAAGCTGAACTCATTACACAATCAATTTCACAGTTATGATAGCAGTAAGGGTCACCTCGAACAATACAAGCTGATATAGGGGGAAGCAATCTTAGTTTAGCGGCTGTGACCCAGGAGGACGTCTCTGAGGAAGCCACACTCAAGTTGGACTCTGTATTAGTGTAAGTCAAGTTTCGCTGCAGGAACAAAGAAGTCCGAAGCACAGTAGTTTAACACAACCAAAGTTTATTTCTCCCTCAAGTTACTCACCCTATATGGGCTGGCAGGCGCTCAGCTCCACACAGTCAGGCAGAGGCCCAGGGTGATGAGGCAGCCGCCATGTTGGACTCAGTGCCTCAGCTGCCTCAGAGCGATAGGAGGGAGACTGGAGAAGCGCATGTGGGCTTTTCAATGCCTCTGCTCAGAAGTGACTGACGTATATACAGAAGTGATTCCACTTCTACTTGCATTCCGACGACCAGAATTAGTCAAGGCAGTCATGGAATTGGATGAGTTTTTCAGTCAAGAGCTATTGGTTTACCCTCGAAATGTCCATCATGGGATTGAAAGGATGAGGAGGAAGGGAGTGCATTCCTGGCAGCACAAACAGCAAATTCAATGACACTGGAAATAAAGAGACAATGGATCTGTGGCTCAAAATTCTGACAGAAAAGGACCTTTAACCCAGACCGCTATTTTCAGCCAAATAGTGATCAAGTGTGAGGAACAGGCAAAGACATTTCAAAACATGCAGGGGCTCAAAAATGTTATCTCCCATGCTCTTCTGTTCTTGGAAAGCTATTGCAGGATGCACCCCACCAAAACAAGGGGATGAACCAACAACAACAACAACAAAAAGGAAGACATGAGATAGAGGAAACAGGTGTCCCAATATGGGAATTGAAGATAATTCCCAGGATGGTGGCAGGAGAAACTGCCCAGCAGGAAAACAGAATGCTCCCAATACATTATCTGGATCATGTGATCATTTGGAAAGCTGAATTGAGATGGGCTGCCAGAACTTCTAAGAAAAAAGAAAGAAAGAAAGAAAGAAAGAAAGAAAGAAAGAAAGAAAGAAAGAAAGAAAGGCAATTATCTCCAGGTGGAAAAATTATACGTCATGACAATTACACTTTCCAATTGTATCCCACAAAGGGAAATGAAATTACCTTTCCATAAAAGCAATAAAAGGAATGTGAGCCACCAGGACACCCCGCGGATGGTGTCTCCTACCCAGTTGATGACTCAGGGGCCCCATGTGATGTCTGGGAGGCATCTCAAACTCAACTGGCCCAAACTGAACTCCACGAATGTACCTCCTGACCTTTCCAACGCTCCATGCCTTCCCATCTCAGACGCCTGAAACACAACCGACCAAGGCTTGAGGACTCCTATTGGCTCAGATGGAGGTGGGCAGACAAATTTGGGATGACCGCCTCTCCGACCTGGCCAATCAGAGCAGTCCATCCCCTAGTCCCTGTGATTGGTTTGGTTGTGTCATGTGATCCTAGTGGACCGATGATAATGTAGTACTAGGACATCCGTGGAAACCTTGGGCCCAGTTGAATATCTCTCTCCAAGTAGCTGCTGAGTGGAAACCATGGATCTATAACTGCCAGATAGGATCTCTGCCACCCGAAGGGGAGCCTGATGAGATGAAAGCCCAGCTGAACCCGTAGACAGCAAGTTAGATTCCTAGTGGCTCTGTTACAGTTTCTTGAGCCAGCTATGCCTGAAGTCAGTGCAACTCTTAGACCCCTAGGTTTTCGGGTACAGGAGCCAATTCATTTCTCCTTTTTCCTCTCATGAGTTTGAGTTGTTTTTCAGCTGAACTTAGTTTTGTTTTGTTTTTCTGGAACTTCCAACTAAGCAAATCCTGATCGATACAGCCCCTACTCAATGCTAGGCATTGCACTGAAGAGTTGACATGAGGGACATCTGGCTGGCTCAGGCGGTAGAGTGTGCGACTCTTGACCCCAGCTCGATGTTGGGTGTAGAGTACTTAAAAAAATAAAATCTTAAAAAAAAAAAAAAAAGAGTTGACATGAACTGGCTCATTGAACCCTATGAGGGGGGAATAATCTGATTCCCATTTAACTGAGAGGCAAACTGAGGCTCACAGAGGTGAATCCATCCACCCAAGATCATCAGAGCCAGGATTCCAGCCCCTATTTGCCTGACCCCAAAGCCTGCCTCTCTTTGACCACGAGGAGCAGTTCCCGGATTTGGAGATTCAGAGGCAGGAACTGTGTTATGGGGTGAAGGGGGGGCGGGGGCGGGGGGGGGTGGAGAGCCAATGCCAATGGCCAAGACTCTTTGAACTTTCTTCAAAGGGCACCAAGGAGTAATGGAGGGCTGTGAACAGAAGGGTGGACTGTGGTGGAAAGAGTGGATCAATAAAAACAGTAACAAAAACTAATAACTATCAAAACCACGATCGGATGCCACTTCACCCTCATCCGGACGGCTATCATAATAAAGGATAATAACAAGCGTTACGAGGACGCGGGGAAATCAGAACCCTTATACATTGCAGCTAGGAACGCAAAATGGCACAATGGGTTTGGAAAACAGTCTGGCAGTTCCTCAAAATGTTAAACAAAGAGTTACCGTATGACCCAGCAATTCCACTCGTGGGCATATACCCAGGAGAAATAAAAAGATATATCCGCACAAAAAGCCTACACACGAAGGCTCATAGCCGCGTTTGGCTAGCTAGCCAAAAAAGGAGAAACAACCCAAGTGCCCACGAGCTGACGGATGGAAAAGCGCAACGTGGCATATCCACACCATGACATCTTATTCCGCCGTAAAGAGGAATGACGTAAGATTCATGCTACGACACGGCCGGGTCTTGAAAACGCTTGGCTGAGTAAAAGAAGCCGGACTGCGTGCTTCCATGCCTATGAAACGTCAAGAAAAGACAAAGCCATAGAGACGGAAAGTAGATGAGTGATTTCCAGGGGCTGGAAGGAGGGGAGAAATGAGGGTGATGGCCAGTGTAAGGAGTTTCCCTTCTGAGTGATGCAGTGTTCTAAAATTAGACATGGTGATCGGCGACACAGTCTGTGAATCCACCAAGAACCATCGAAATCTAAAATCCACACTTTAAGTGGGTGAATTGTATGGTAGGCGAATCGTGCCTCAATACGGCGGTTAAAACAGTATCTGACATTTATAGAGTGGTTTGCTCTGTCAGGAGAGGTGTTAGCACACGGCGCCAATGACTGCACCCGTATTCGCGAGATCAGTGCGTGAAAGACCCCAGCTTACCGAGGGGGAGACTGAGATCAGAGAGTTTTGGCAAGTCCTGTAGCGAAGTGATGGTCAGAGAGCAGAGGCTTGGCATTTCAGGCCCCTCCAGATCTGACCCTTCCCCCACCCCCAACCCACCCCCATCCCCCTGTTCTTTCCTCCCCCTAAGTCAAGCTCCTGCCCAACTGACCTCACTTCCTTTTCTTTCTTTTTTTTTTTTTTTAAGATTTTATTTATTTATGTGACAGAGAGACAGCCAGCGAGAGAGGGAACACAGCAGGTGGAGTGGGAGAGAACGAAGCAGGCTCCCAGCGGAGGAGCCCGATGTGGGACTCGATCCCGGAACGCCGGGATCACGCCCTGAGCCGAAGGCAGACGCTTTAAGGACTGCGCTACCCAGGCGCTCCTCACTTCCTTTTCTTTTGCACACACATTCTTTGCCTGTGCTGATCGACTGCCTCTGCCCAGCTGTTCTTTCCTCTTCCCTTCTGCCTAGTCTGTAAAATGAATGTCTAAGTGTGAGGGGGCGAGAGAGAGGAGGTACTGACTCTGAGTTTCCAAGCCTAGGGCTTGGGAAATGAGAGGTGTAGGGAGGAGGGTACCTAGAGGGACGGCCTGGGGAAAAGATCAAGGCCTGCCTCCTCCTGTCTCCCTGAGGACTTGGCCCACACCCACATGAACAGATTTTAAAGTCCTTGGCCTGAGTTTAACCCGAGCTGTAACTGGGGACACAGGCCAGGGAGGATGAGGTCAGCTTTTCCCCCTGGGCAGGTGGCCAGGCCTGGGGTGAGCAGGTGAGGAGAGGGTGTGTGGCTCCGCCCAAGTCCTGCCCATCACCTTGGGACAGCGTGATGCCCCACAACCAGGCTGCCTTCTCCTCCCTTTCCCCGCCAACCGAAAGTCTCTTCTCAGAGACTTTTAGAACCTTTAAGAAGTCCAGGAGTCCAATAAAATACTATTTAGTCATAAAAAGAAATGGACCCCCCCATGCCTTCAACAGCTGGATGAACCCCGAAAACATGATGCCAAGTGAAAGAAGTCAGATACAACAGGTCGTGGATTGTCTGATGCCATTTACATGAAGTGTCCGGGGAGGGGCAATGAGGAGTGGCTGCTTCATGGGTGTGGTTTCCTTCTGCGGTGATGAAATGTCTTTTTTTTCCCTCTTCTTTTTGAGCTGTCTTAAAACTAGACAGAGGTGGCTGTTGCATACCATTGTGAATGTACCCGAAGGCACTGAATTGTTCCTTTAAAATGGCTAATTTTATGTTATGTGAATATCCCCTCAGTTTTAAAAAATAAAAAGAGTATGCTAGGCCTTTGCTCATGATGATTCCTCTGCCAGGAACCCCCTTTCCGTTGACCTCAGCTCCCTTTACCTCCTCAAGGAGGGATGCCCGGCTCTCTGGATCTGAAGTGGTCCCCAGTCACTCTCCTGTCACACCATGATATTTTATTGGTTAATAGCACACATCACTATGTGAAATTCCCTTATTGACTTGTATATGGGTTTTTTGGTCCCCCCACCAAAAGCTGAGGCCCTCACGGGGAGAGGGCACTGTGTGTCCCTCTTTTCAGGTGAGGAACTGAAGTGCAGAGAGATTTAGGAAACTGGAAATTGCCCTGCCATCGGTCTGCCGCCAAGTCCACGTCCCTGGCAACTCAGCCAAGAGTCCCAATCTCAAACACCTTCAGAGGCCAGGCTGGCCATCTGTATGTCCAAAGTCACCAGATAGCGTGGCCTGGGAGCATCTGTCTGCTTAAAATGGCATATGTGTTTTGAAAACTTAATAAACTTATTTTGCAGAGCGGTTGTATTGCTCTGAAATTAAGTGGAAAGTACTGAGTCCCCATATACACCCTGCTGCCCCCACAACTTCCCCCACTGTGAACACCCCACATCACAGTGCCACACTGGGTAGTGCCAGTGAACCGACACGACACGTCATTATCACCCAGGGTCCACAGTTGACATTAGGCTTCACTCTTGGGGTTGTACATTCTATGGGTTTGGACCAACGTATAATGACACGTATCCACCATCACTGACATAAAAATCCTGTGCGCCCCACCTAGTTGTCCTTCTCCACCCCTTAACCCCTGACAACCCCTGAGCTTTCTACTGTCTCCACACTTTGGGCTCTTCCAGAATATCATAGAGCTGCAATCAAACAGCATGTAGCCATTTTTTTTTAAAGATTTTATTTATTTAGGGCAACCCTGTAGGGACCCCTCTCACTCCTGAGAGCTTTTTCTGTATCCTTGATTCATAAACTTCTTTTTTTTTTTTTTAAAGATTTTATTTATTTACTTGACAGAGCTAGAGACAGCCAGCGAGAGAAGGAACACAAGCAGGGGAGTGGGAGAGGGAGAAGCAGGCTTCCCGCGGAGAAGCCTGATGTGGGGCTCGATCCCAGAACGCCAGGATCATGCCCTGAGCCGAAGGCAGACGCTTAACGACTGCGCCACCCAGGTGCCCCTGATTCATAAACTTCTGTCACTTTACTCACGAAAAAAGATTTTATTTATTTATTTGAGAGAGAGAGAGAGAGTGAGAAAGAGAGAGCAGGGGGAGGAGCAGAGGGAGAAGGAGAGAGAGAGAATCTCCAGCAGACTCTGCACTGAGCGCAGAGCCCTGATGTGGGGCTCGATCCCACGACCCTAAGATCATGACCTGAGCGGAATCCAAGAGTCGAGTGCTCAACTGACGGAGCCACCCAGGCGCCCCGCAAGTAGCCTTGTCTGACTGGCTTCTTTTACTTAGTGATATGCATTTAAGGTTCCTCCTGCCTTTTCATGGCTTGCTAGCTCCTTTGTTTTTAGTGCTGAATAAGATTCCCGGGTGTGGATGTCCCACGGTTTATCCGTTCCCCTACTGAAGGGCACCTTGGTTGCTTCCAACTTTTAGCATTTATGACTAAAGCTGCTATGAACCCCATGTCAGATTTTTGCTGTACTCTAGTCCTGAGAAGCAAGGCACCAAGTCCATTCCCCCTCAAGGAGGGGGCAACTTAGCTCCACTCTTTATGGAAAGGAGTATCAAGAATTTGTAGAGAAAGATTAAGGCCACCAATGTGGGGCTCGTCGAAACCCCGAGATCAAGAGTCACATGCTCTACCGACTGAGCCAGCCAGGCACCTCATAAGACATCAAGGTGATTAAAGAATATTTAGGGGTAGAAATTTGAGGCTATGCAAATGTCCTGTTTCTCCTTAAAGTTTTATCCATTAAATTTCTCATCCATCAGTGGATTCTGCCTGCAGCAGTCATTACCGTGGTATTCTAATGGGTAGTTTCTATTTTTATCGTTCGTTTTACATTTATTTTTTTAAAGATAGTATTTATTTATTTGAGAGAGAGAGTGTGGGCCCAGTGGGGGAGGGTTAGAGGGGGAAGGAGAGGGAGAGAGTCTCTCCAGCAGACTCTGAGCATGGAGCCCATGCGGGGCTCCATCTTATGACCCTGAGATCACGACCTGAGCCAAAACCAAGAGTCAGACGCTTAACGGACTGAGCCACCCGGGCATCCCACATTCTACATTTATTAATTGAAAGTCTTCTGTCAGGGAGATTTGTCCCTTCTCCTCCATTTTTAAATGGGTTTAATCGTGTATTTTTAATCAGTATGGACTTGTGGACATTTATTTCATCATTTGGGTTATAATCCAATATTACGGTTATTCACTTTGTTCTCAGATTGTTTCAGCTTTGGCCAAGGGAAGTTCTTTCAGGTTGGCTCCTGTGTCCTTTCGGCTTGTTTTAAGTACTTTTTGGCACTGGAAAAGTCTCCAGGTTGGTTTAGTATTTTCTCTGCGATAGCCCTAGAATCAGCCATTTCTCCAGCCCTGGGTCCCTGTGTAGGAAAATGGTATTTTCATATCTGTCTTTTTAAATAAGATTTTCTTGGGGCGCCTGGGTGGCTCAGTTGTTAAGCATCTGCCTTCGGCTCAGGGCGTGATCCCGGCGTTCTGGGATTGAGCCCCATGTCAGGCTCCTCCGCTATGAGCCTGCTTCTTCCTCTCCCACTCCCCCTGCTTGTGTTCCCTCTCTCGCTGGCTGTCTCTCTCTCTGTCAAAAAACTAAATAAAATCTTAAAAAAAAAAAAAGATTTTCTTTATTTATTTGTCAGAGAGAGAGAAAGAGTGTACAAGCAGGGGGAGCAACAGGCAGTGGGAGAAGCAGGCTCGTCTCCTGACAAGGAGCCCAATGTGGGGCTCAATCCCAGGACCCCAGGATCATGACCTGAGCCGAGGGTAGACCCTTAACCAACTGAGCCACCCAGGCTATCCCTTATATCTACTAAAATAGACATCATACTGCTAACCACAGTCCGGCACCACATTGCTTTTTAAAAAAAAAAAGATTTTATTTTTGAGTAATGTCTACACCCAATGTGGGGCTCAAACCTACAGCCCAGAGATCAAAGGTTGGGACGCCCCACCGCTCCACCGCCTGAGCCAGCCAGGCACTCCCACCTTGGTCATTTGCAACTTCCTTCTGCAAGGGCGTGAAACTTGGCTGTCATATCTACCATATGTACTTATTGGTTCAACACTAGCGTATAAATAGTCCCAGAGTTGTTAACCTGTACCCCTGAGAGCAACAAATTTACCAACTAAAGTACAGTGTTTCTGGCCAGGTCAGCCGGTTGTTTGAATGGGAGGCCTCTGAGCTAAGCAAACAGGCCTGGGGTTGTGGGGTACCCTTGGCCCTTGGGCCTCTACTTTGAGATCCCCCAAACCGTGACTGCTCTGGTCTCTGGCCAGGGGGAAGGGGGTCAGTTTGCACCTCCCTGCCAGCCGCATTCATGCCTCATGGTTGGTCCAAAGGGGGTGGAGAGAGTGGAATGGAACCCCCGCATCCCCACACCTGCTGTGGTCCTTCAACCCTCTAGGTGGTTGGGGGGGGGGGTCTGAGGACACCATGTTAGGCGTTTAGTCCTCTCGCAGGCGCTGACTCTGCTCTGAGAGCGGGTGCAGACTGGGCGGGGCAGCCCCTGTGTGAGGGCCCTGGGAGCAGAACCTGCTTGGTGGGTGCGCCCGCCCAGGCATGCATCGGGTGGGCGGGCTGTGGCAGGAGCTGCCCTTCCCTGGGGAAGAGACCAGGCTTGACTGGGGGACGGTGGGGGGCGGGGAGGGGGCAGGGGGACGGGTTGGGGGGTGCTTGAGGCCCATGGGGCTTGAGCTGAGTTCCCTCCTAATTCCTCCTCAGGGATACAGTGGTGACCAATACTACCCAACATTTATTGAGCTCTCACTGTATGTCCTGGCTCTGTTCTTTTTCTTTTTTTCTTTTTGGTTCTGGTTCTGTTCCAATCATACCTTTCATCCTCAACAATATCCCTCAGACCGGACACTGTTAATAACTCCATTTCACAGATGAGGCCACTGAGGCTCAGAGGGGGGCATCATTTGCCCATGGTCCTAGACTACAGAGTAGCTGAGCCTGGCAACAGACTCTGAACCCTTTATATTTAAATTACATTGGGGCAGAGGAACAGACAGGGTCTCTGCCTTCCTGGATCTGGGGGTCTAGGGCAAAGACACAATAGGCCACATGAATAAATAAATAATCAAGGTAATTTCAGATGGTGCCAAAGGCCATGTGAGATTGGGGAGGAGGGAGAGAGATCAAGGAAGACCTCTCTGGGGGCGCCTGGGTGGCTCAGTTGTTAAGCGTCTGCCTTCTGCTCAGGTCAATATCCCAGGGTCCTGGGATCGAGCACCGCATCAGGCTCCCTGTTCAGTGGGAAACCTGCTTCTCCCTCTTCCACTCCCCCTGCTTGTGTTCCCTCTCTCACTGCGTCTCTCTCTGTCAAATAAATAAAATCTTAAAAAAAAAAAGAAAAAAAGAAAAAAAGGAAGACCTCTCTGAGGAGGTGACCAACTGGGAAGGGTTGGGGGAAGGGTGTTCCAGGCAGCCCTATCCCCAAGTGCAAAGGTTCTGAATTGTGTGAGGAATTGGGAGGAGGCCAGTGGGGCTGGAGGGCAGTGGATGGCTGGAGGCAGGGATACCAGTGAAGTACATAAGGAGACACCAAGCAGAGCAACGTGGATGGTGGTGAGAGCTTTGGCAGTTACTTTGAGTCACCTAGGGAGCCATGGGAGAATTTAGAGCAGGAGCGGGACCTGATCTGAGTATTAAGAACTGTGGCCACAGGTGTGGAATGGTGCATGGGGTGGAGGTACAGAGACGTCCAGGCTCCTGACATCTGCTGGAGAAGTCAGGGTCCCAGTCTATAGAAAAGAGGTACTAGGAGGTGGGGGGGGGGGGGGTTGGAGGGCCCTGGACAGCATAGAGCCCAGGGAGGTGTGAAAAGGCTACCTTCCCATGAGGGGTGTGGCTTCCCTTTCCCAGAAGGGGGTCATTTATCCAGCACCTGGGTGGCCCCACCACACTGCGGGGATCTTCAGGGCTCATCCCTGCCAGCTTGGAAGGCAAAGTTGTGGAGCACCACCCAAGTGTTCCCCATCCCCCCACTCCGGCCCCACTGGCTGCACTACCCTGTGTGTGTCTTCCGTCGGAGCAGGCGGGAACCGGTCTGTCTCCCCAAGAAACATCGGGAGTAGAAGCCTCAGGGATCCCCAAGGGGCTACATGGGGATATGACCAGGCCTGGGTACCCCTCGCAATCCCTCACCTGGGGGCACCCCCCAATCCTCCCCTCATGGCCCCTGGGACACCCTCATGCCACCCGCGGCTGAGTCAAAGGGCAGCCACCAGGCCCAGCCCCCCTTCCTGGCTGGAACCTCTGGTCTGAGGGTGGGGGAGCTGGGCCTGGCCAGGAAACTCCTGGGAACTGGGAGTGGGGGTGTGGGGCCAGCTGGGACTGGCCCGTTGGAGGAGCTGAGGCCTGGGAGAGGCGTGGGAGAGCGACATAGACAAAGACACAGCTAACGACTGAGAGAGACACAAGAGAGACAGGGAAAAGAGAGACAGACCCCGAGAGACCAGATGAAAGAGATACACACACAGAAAGTGAGGGTTCATTCATTGATTCATTTATTCACTCACTCAGCAGATAAATTATTGGGCCTGGGCTGTGTTGCCGCCGCGCCCAGGACAGATGCAAACCCCTGCCTCCGTGGGGGCTGACTGGTAGGGACACAGCCCAGAAACATGTTAAAGGAGTAAGTCACATTGGGAGCGAGAAGGGTAGCAGAGATGGGGTAGGGGGAGCCAGGAGCGCTTAGGAGCCAGATCTTCCTCATCTGGGGAGGAGGTTCCCACCAGAATCCTGCCCTCACCGGCTCCTCCCCAAATCCCTCTAAGCCGGGTGGGGGGGGGATGGAGAGGGGCCTGCGCCCCGGAGCCACCCAGACGTAACTGCCCGGGTAAGGGGACTGAGGCTATCGCCGCCCTATTGGAGACCCCTCCTAACCTGCGCTGCCGGGTCCGTCGCCGACGGGTCGTTCTTGGGGTGCAGCCCGGAGGCTCAACTGGAAGGTAGGCGGGAAGTGGGCAGGGACCAGTGTCCAGGCCCCAGAGGACAGACGGGACCCCTAGGCTGGGGGGCGGGAAGAGGTTCAGGCCGCCCCTGCTGAGAACCTCCCCTTCCCGCTTCTCCGGGTCCTCCCACCGCGACGGAGCGTCCCTGGGAGAGCAGTTCAGGCCCGGAGGGGGGAGCCAAGGGCTCGCCGGTGCCAGTCGCCGACGGGGCGCGCTCCGGTGCCGCGGCGGGTGGCACAGGCTGGCAGCCATGGGCTGGGTGCCCGGGCCCCAAGGGGAGGGGGCGACTGCTGGCGACCGCCAGAGGTCCGCGTTGTGGGCCCTCCTCCTCCCCCTCGCCTGCCGGCTCCAGCCCCGCCCGTCTCACCCCCGCCCCCCACGCCGAGCCGCCTCCGCTCCCTCTGCTCCCGGCAGCGCGACTGCCGGGGGCGCACGACCAGGGCGCAGGGGTGAGTGTACTGCACTGGGTCTCCAGGTGCGTGGGGCTCAGCCCGGCCCGCAAGGATTGCCCTGCCGCTACCCCGGTCCCCTTGTTTGGGTTTCCCCGGAGGCCTCAGGGGGCGGGGGGGTTGGGAGGGAAGGCGGCGACTGGATGCTGGGGCCGGGGTTGGGGGTAGGGGCGCCTGGAATCCCCTGGCCTCGCCCTCTCCCGGCTACACTGCAAGTTTCGCTACTTCAGCCCTGTTTCCAGGAAATTCGAGGCAAGGCGGGAGACGGCAGAGGCTGTAAGCCTCTGCTCGGTGTCCCCATCCGAGCGTCACCCGTGTCTGCATGTATCTGATGCCTCCCTCCCCGCAGCGCGGCTGAGTCCGGGACTCCCTGGGTCTGTATTTGCGCATGGTTCCCTAAGGGCACCGATGCCGTCCGGGATGCATTTGATCCCGCCCTGGGCAAAGAAGTCCGTTTCCCTTCCCAGGCCTCGGTTTTCTCATTAAGTGCGACTCGCGCGACTGTGTAACCATTTCTAAGTAGCGGTATGTGTGTTGAAACATGAAAACCTTCGTGTCGGCTTCCAGTCGCAGCTTCCAGTCTGTAAACTGGGACTGAGGGGAGAGCTGCTGGGGGGGTATTAGAGGGTGAAGCCTTGGACAGGAAGTTCTATTACACTCTAATGACACGTGTGCCCTTCTGCAAAAGCCTGTCTGTGCGATCTGCATCCTGTCTGCTGCCCTCAGGCTCTGCCTCTGTAAAACGGGAGGACAGATAGCTTTCTCACGGGTTTTTTTTTTTTTTTTTTTTTTTTTTTTTTGCGGTGGATGAAGGAGTGTGTGCAGCGCGCAAAGCCCTGCGTGCGGCGAGGCAGCTAGATTGTGAGGCTCTGGACTCCAGGCTGGCTGTGGGTGGAGGTTGTGAAATTCGTGGCTTGAACGACTGGGCGAAGCCCTCTCGGGCTAAATTTGGGTTCCTGTGTGTGTCTGTGTCGCTCTGCTCATGTGTGAATATATTTTCTTGTTCCCCTCATGGAGTGTGACCGTGTATTTTTGCCTTATTTTGTGACTGTGTGTACATGTCTTGCCAGCGTGTCACTGTATTCGTGTGTGCGTCCCTGTCTGCTTATGATTGAATCTGCCCCTAGATATCCCTGATTATACGTGACTTACTAGTGTCCATTTCCTGCGGGGTTCTGTCACCATGTCCCCTCGTGATATTATTTGCGTGGCTTTGTGTCAGCCTGTCTCCATGGCCACCTCCTTTCCATCCCTAACTCCCTTTGGGCCCCGGGGTAAGTGTGGAGTGGTGGGTAGGGGGTGAGGGCCCCTTTCCCAGGGCTGCGAGGCCCCGCCCCGCCCCGCCGGGCCGCCTCCGCAGGCCTGATACTCGCACCCTACCTCTCCGCAGCCTTGGGGCACGCGGCCCATGGAGCCGGGGCTGCTGCGGCCGGCGCCGGTGAGCGAAGTCATCGTCTTGCATTACAACTACACCGGCAAGCTTCGCGGTGCCCGCTACCAACCCGGCGCGGGGCTGCGAGCCGACGCCGTCGTGTGCCTGGCGGTGTGCGCCCTCATCGTGCTCGAGAACTTGGCGGTGCTGTTCGTGCTTGGCCGCCACCCGCGCTTCCACGCGCCCATGTTCCTGCTCCTGGGCAGCCTCACGCTGTCCGACCTGCTGGCGGGCGCGGCCTATGCCGCCAACATCCTTCTGTCGGGGCCTCTCACGCTGCGTCTGTCGCCCGCGCTCTGGTTCGCCCGTGAAGGTGGCGTCTTCGTGGCGCTCGCCGCGTCCGTGCTGAGCCTCCTGGCCATCGCGCTGGAGCGCCGCCTCACCATGGCCCGCCGGGGCCCCGCGCCCGCAGCGCGTCGGGGACGCACGCTGGCCATGGCGGCGGCCGCCTGGGGCGTGTCGCTGCTCCTCGGACTACTGCCGGCGCTCGGCTGGAATTGCCTGGGCCGGCTGGACACCTGCTCCACCGTCCTGCCGCTCTACGCCAAGGCCTACGTGCTCTTCTGCGTGCTCGCCTTCCTCGGCATCCTGGCCGCCATCTGCGCGCTCTACGCGCACATCTACTGCCAGGTGCGCGCCAACGCGCGGCGCCTGCGGGAGCGCCCCGGGGCTGCGGGGGGCGCGTCCAGCCGGGCACGCCGCACGCCGCGCTCGCTGGCGCTGCTGCGCACGCTCAGCGTGGTGCTCCTGGCCTTCGTGGTGTGTTGGGGCCCCCTCTTCCTGCTGCTCTTGCTCGACGTGGCGTGCCCGGCGCGCGCCTGCCCCGTGCTCTTGCAGGCCGACCCCTTCCTGGGCCTGGCCATGGCCAACTCGCTTCTGAACCCCATCATTTACACGCTCACCAACCGCGACCTGCGCCACGCTCTCCTGCGCCTGGTCTGCTGCGGCCGCCGCCCCTGGCACAGAGGGCAGGACGCCTCCCAGGGATCCGGGAGCCCCGCGGGGGCTTCGGGAGGCCTGAACCGCTGGCTGCCCCCTGGTTTGGACGGCAGCTCCAGCCGCTCCGAGCGCTCGTCACCCCAGCGGGACGGGCTGGACACTAGCGGCTCCACTGGCGGCCCTGGGGCACCCACAGTCGCCCGGACCCTGGTACCCGCACCGGCCGCAGACTGACGCCCTCTGGCCTGCCATTACCCTCCCTAAGAGCTGTTTTGCAGACTTTTTCTTTTTAAAGAAAGGAATTTGTAGGAAAAGCAGCGAAGATGGTGGAGGCAGAAGAGACGAAGGGAAATGTGTTTTATTTATGCTAAACCTCATAGCAGTAAATGAGGCAGACAAAAATCGGGGCTCTTGTGGCATTGACATTCTGATGGGGGGCCACAGGCAATATCAGAGTGAAGAAATCATGGAGATAATTCCAGCTACGATACAGTGATGCGATGGTGGTCAGGGGATGCTTCTCTGCAGGAGGGATGACATATGATGTAAGTTGAGACGTCACCGCCCTGGGAACACTTGAAAGAAGAGCATTCCAGGGTGAGGGAACAGCAGAGCAAACGTCCTGAGGCTGGAAGATGCCCGTGTGTTCTCGAAAAAGCAAAGATCCCCTTGCTGCTGGAGCAACAATGGAGGGTGATGGTGGGAGGAAACAAAGGCAGAAAAATGATGGGGCAGAGTGGGCAGAGCCTTGAGGGCCCCATGGAGGACTTTGCTTTTACTCTGAGTGAAGTGCGAGGTGGAGGACGGACTTGATCTGCTTGAGATGTTCCCAGATCTCTGTAAGGGCGAAGGTCCAAGCTAGAACAAGGGGAAGGTGTCTGTACTGGCTCAGGGGAGCAAGGTTGGGGCCTCAGCCTATGTGGATTCTGAATAGATTTTGGAGACAGCAGACGGAATTACTGAGGAAATGAGTGTGGGTGTGAGAGAAAAAAAAGGAATCAAGGACAGCTCTCCAGTTTAGAGGCGAGGATGACAAAGACGCAGCACCCTAAACTAAAATTGGACTGTGGGAGACTCGGCCAATTCCTAGCTGAAACAAGATTTCTTTGAGTGTGGTGTCAGAGCCTTCATAAAAAAAATAAATAAATACAATAAAATAATAAGAACAATTACAGCTTACTGTGCCTGGCTAGTCGTGGAAGGCCCAGACACACCTTTTTCTCACCCTTACTGCAACTTTGCAAGGTAGATTTCCTCACCCCGATTTGATAGATGAGGAACCTTCCAAACGGTGAGTACCTTGCCCAGCGTCTGAGCCGGGATATTAGCCCAGACTGTCCGGCTCCCAGGGCCTAAGAAGCGCAGGCCTAGACTAGTCTCTGGCTCCTTCGGAGGGGTATGGCAAGGCCAGACACTCCCTCCCTCAGTGGTCTGCAATTCTTGTCCGGGGGCGGGGCGATACCAGGGGCCTGTTTGTACCTATAAAAGGCTCCAGGCATGCTGGCTGTGGGTACCAGCTGTCCCTAGATGCATTCGTGACCCCAGTGCCACATTGCTGTCCTGGGGGAGGGGCAGGGGGCTTTGGGCTCAAACTACCTCTCACCACTTGCCGGGAGACCCGCGTAACTGCAGGCAGCTGCAAAGACAGCAGTGTGTTTGGGAGGCACAGATCCAGCCTGGGGGCCTGAGCGTCCGCCAGCCGTGCTCAGGTAATCCCTGTGGGCCACATGCAAGGGAAACCAACCTATTTCCTGCAACACAAACACACTGAAACCAGGACACTCCCAGGACTAGACCTAATTTCCCACTGGGCCTGGCGTCCCTGACCCCAACCTCCTCTATGGTCCAGGGGAACCTGAAGCTCATGCCATTGTTTGGTTGTTTGATAGGATGATGGTAGGGGATTTATTCACTTGTTCACATCTTACACAATTCGAAAAGCACCAGTTCCCCTTTTTAGGCGTGATCACTGTGGGGATTCCTTGGAAACTTCCAGAGCTATTCTGTGGATAAAGGAGCTGCCAGGTAAACACTTCTCTCTTTTTTATACAACTTTAGCACTGCTTTGTGTCCTGCTTTTTCACTTACTAGTTAGTATGTCTTGGGAATTGTTGCACACCCACAGATTTTGTACTGTCTTACTTAGTTGGCTCGGGCTGCCTTAACGAACACCATTACCTGTGCAGTTGGAGCAGCAGAAATTTATTTCTCATGGTTCTGGGGGTCGGAAGTCCAAGATGAGGTCCCCAGCATTATCTGGTGCTGGTGAGGACTCTCGTCCTGGCTTGGCTACCTTCCTGCTGTGTCCTTTCATGGTATAGAGAAATCAAGAAGCTCTCTGGTGTCTCTTCTTAAAAGGGCCCTAATCCCATCATGGGGCCCCACCTTGAATGGCCTCATCCTCCCCAAAGCCCCATCTCCAAATACCATCATGTTGGGGGTTAGGGTTTTGACATATATTTCTTGTTGGGACAGGAGGGGTGACAGTTCAATCCATAGCACTAAAAGAAAAAAAAATTTTTTTTGAATCGAGATAAACATCCATAGGGCAAATGTCTTAATCCGTTTCACTGGCTGCATACTACTTCACAGCATGGATGTGCCCCCAATGTATTACACCAGGATCCTATGGATGGCCACATGGGTTGAGTCCAATCCTTTGCCTTTATACGCAGTACTGCGTAAACATCCGTGTACACACATCCTCCGGCACGTGTGCAAGTGTACCTTGGATAAAGCTCTACAAGTGGCATCACTGGATCACAGGGCCTATAGGTTTGATTTTGAAATATGAAAGATTGCTTCAGACAGGTTCTAGAAGGTGCTGGTTTCCACTGAGCCTGGGCCACTCTGCGTGTTCGCTGACTATGCTATGGCGCCCCTTCTGGAGAAGCCCAGAACTGCAGCTTCACTCAACAGCACCCCCTTCCACCCTCCTCTGGCTTGGATTTAATCCTAGACTGAGCAGGAATGTTGAATCTTTAAAATTCACTCCTAAGGCTGGCAGAATCTTTTCTTAGACCAACATCTTTTTAGCCTGGCATTTCCTTCGATTATTCGCCTAGTTTTCATTTAGATGGACTCGTTTTTTTCTTTTAAAGAAGATTTAATATAGAGTATCTTTAGGAAACAGACTTCCCAAGTGCTGTTGAAATTTGGGTCAGTTTATCATCTAGCTTTTCAGGAATGAGTGTATATCACATATGGCAAGGATTATTCCTATGAGATACTTGTTTTTTCTCAATTTTTAAATTTTTAAAATGAAGCCATTTTATTAGAAAACTGAAAGCATTGTATCCTTGATTATGTCTCTTCAAAGATATATAGTCTTTCTTTAAAAAAAAAATTTAAGGGAGGGCCAGGGTGGCTCAGTTGGTTAGGTCTCCGACTCTTGATTTTGGCTCAGGTCATGATCTCAGGGTCATGAGATCAAGCCCTGCATTGGCCTCCTCGCTGAGTGTAGTGCCTGGTTAAGATTCTCTCTCTCTCTCTGACCCTCCCCCACTCCCCTCCTCCTGCTCTCTCTAAAACAATTTTTTAAAATTTTACTTTGAGGGGTGCCTCGGTGGCTCAGATGGTTAAGCATCTGCCTTTGGCTCAGGATCCTGGGATCGAGCCCCACATGGGGCTTCTTGATCAGTGGGGAGCCTGCATCCCCCTCTCCCTCTGCCTGCCACTCCTGCTGCTCTCTTACTCCCTCTGTCAAATAAGTAAAAATCTTAAAAAAAATTTTTTTTTATTTTTATTCCAGTGTAGTTACCATACAGTGTTAGTTTCAGGTGTTTAATATAGTGATTCATTAATTGTATACATTACACAGTATTCATCATGATAAATGTACTCCTTTTTTTTTTTTTTAAAGATTTTATTTATTTATTTGACAGAGATAGAGACAGCCAGCGAGAGAGGGAACACAAGCAGGGGGAGTGGGAGAGGAAGAAGCAGGCTCATAGCAGAGGAGCCTGACGTGGGGCTCGATCCCATAACGCCGAGATCATGCCCTGAGCCGAAGGCAGGCGCTTAACCGCTGCGCCACCCAGGCACCCCTAAATGTACTCTTAATCCCATTCACCTATTCTACCCATCCCCCACCCACTTCCTCTCTGGTAACCAAGACTTCGACTTTGTTCTCTATAGTTAAGAGTCTGTTTTTGGGGGGCGCCTGGGTGGCTCAGTCGTTGAGCGTCTGCCTTCGGCTCAGGGCGTGATCCCGGCGTTCCGGGATGGAGACCCACATTGGGCTCCACTGCTGGAAGCCTGCTTCTTCCTCTCCCACTCCCCTGCTGTGTTCCTCTCTTGCTGGCTGTCTCTCTCTCTGTCAAATAAATAAATAAATAAATAAATAAATAAATAAATAAATCTTAAAAAAAAAGTCTGTTTTTGGGTTGTCTCTCTTTTTTTCCTTTTTATTTTTTAAGAGAGGGAGGAGGGAGGGGCAGAGGGAGAGGAAGAAAGAATCTTAAGCAGGTTCCTCATCCAGCATGGGGCGCATTGTGGGGCTCTTCTCACAACCTGAGATCTTCACCTGACCTGAACCGAAATCAAGAGTCAGATGCTTAACCAACTGAGGCACCCAGGAGCCCCATCCTTTGATTCTTAAATTCCACATAGTATGAAATCATAAGGTATTCATCTTTCTCTGACTGGCTTATTTTGCTTAGTATTATACCCCCTAGCTCCATCCACGTTGTTGCAAACGACAAGATTTCATTCTTTTTTATGGTTGAGTAATATTATAAATATATACCATATCCTCTTTATCCATTCATCTATGGATGGACTCTTAGGCTGCTTCCATAGTTTGGCTTAGATGGGCTCTTTAAAAAATAAGTACATTTAGGGGTGCCTGGGTGGCGCAGTCGTTAAGCGTCTGCCTTCGGCCCAGGGCGTGATCCCGGCGTTCTGGGATCGAGCCCCACATCAGGCTCCTCCGCTGGGAGCCTGCTTCTTCCTCTCCCACTCCCCTGCTGTGTTCCCTCTCTCCTTGGCCGTCTCTGTCAAATAAATAAATAAATAAATAAATAAATAAATAAATAAATAAATAAATCTTAAAAAAAAAAGATTTGTTTCAGGGCAAATCTGCCTGGAACCATGTAGAAAAAAAAAAAAGTACATTTAAAAATTAACTTTGGGGGGCGCCTGGGTGGCGCAGTTGTTAAGCGTCTGCCTTTGGCTCAGGGTGTGATCCCGGTGTTGTGGGATCAAGCCTCACATCAGGCTCCTCTGCTATGAGCCTGCTTCTTCCTCTCCCACTCCCCCTGCTTGTGTTCCCTCTCTCGCTGGCTGTTTCTGTCAACAAAATAAATAAAAATCTTAAAAAAAAAATTAACTTTGGGGTACGTGGGGTGGCTCCGACGGTTGAGTGTCTGCCTTAGGCTCAGGTCATGATCCCAGAGTCCTCAGATCGAACCCCACATAGGGACCGCTGCTGAGTGGGAGCCTGCTTCTCCCTCTCCCTTTGCTCCCCTGCTCCTGCTCTCTCACGCCCTCTCTCTTCCTATCTCAAATAAATAAATAAAATAAAAATTAACTTTATATCATAATCAGCATAAATGGCAAATCAGTATCCCTTGCCATGAAAATAACAACTGTTCCTATCTTTTGGGCACTAGTATTAGCATTTCGTCCTGCGGATTACCTAGCAGGTAGGTGCTAGTATTATTACCATTTTACAGGGAAGAAATTTAAGTGTAGACAGGTTGAGTTATGGACCTATCCCTACAGAGCTAGAGAGTGGCAGAGCCAGGCTTCAGACACCTGTAGGCCAGCGTCACGCACCTCTAGATTGGAGGTAACCAAATAAAGACAAGAAAAAGCCATGTAGGTAAATAATTCAAGCAGGATCCTGCGACCACTGGACGGTGAGGCCTGAGCTGTGTGGGGTTAAAGTGAGAAGAGCAGGGATGCCTGGGTGGCTCAGTCGGTTATGCGACTGCCTTGGTCTCAGGTCATGAGCCCAGGGTCCTGGGATGGAGTCCCGCATTGGGCTCCATGCTCAGTGGGGAGCCTGCTTCTCCCTCTGCCTGCCGCTGCCCCTGCTTCCCCTTGCTCTGACAAATAAATAAAACCTTTAAAAAAGGGGGGGGGGCGAGGAGAAGAGCCGATCGGGAAGAGGAGCCACGCGCTGAGATGACGAAATCGGGCGGATAGAAGGGACAGTGCGAAGTGAGGACAGATCGGGCCGCCCCCGCACCCCCCACCCCGGGCCTTGCGCCCTCGCCCTCGCAGGCTCCTTGCCCAGGGGCGCCGGGCACCTGCGGGAAGGGCGGGGAATCCCGGCTCCTTCCCCACCGCGCCTCTCCGCCCTCTCCCCGCCTCCTTCCAGGCCGCCCCCCACCCCGGCGTCCAAGACCCCTCAGGCCGTGCCGCCCCAGAGCCAAGGTCCCCCGACGGCGGACGCGCCCGCGGGCGCCCCATAGCGAAAGTTAAGCGGGAGCCGCCCCCGGCCAGGCCGCGGACCCTAGGGTTTCCCGGAAGCTCTGGGCACGGATGGCACCACTGTGCCCGGAGCCGCCGCGGTGCCCCGGGCTGCCCCACCCTGCGGCAAGAGCTACGAGGCTACGCGGGGCCCGAGGTGAGCGCGCCAGCCCGTAGGGCTGTCCACCCATCTCCAATGCAGGCAAGGGCGCGCCGGGCCTCGAAGCCGAGGCTCTGATTCCCCGCGGCTCGGACCACGCGGCTGAGTGCGCCGCGCCGCAAGGACAGGCGGAGTGGTCGCCGCGCTGGGGCTGCGCAGCAAGGTGACGGGCGGCGGGGGCGGGGGGAGCGGCCCCTCTGCCCTCGCCGCCGCAGGAGGCCCGGGGACGCGGGGACTTTTATTCTGACACGGCCGGCTCCCGGCTCTGCTTAGTCATGGTGACCTGCGCGCGCTCCGCGCCTCCCCCCGGCGCGCAGCGATGGAGGCGCCCGGGCCTGGGCGACGGAGGCGGAGCTCGAGCGCGGCCATGGCGGGGTGAGTGAGGCGGCCTGCGCCGGGGCTGTGCGAACGGCGGGCCGGGCGTGCCCCGGGGGTCGGGGAACCGGGCGTCGCAGGTCCGGTCGCCCTGGGGTTCCCGCGGCCTCGCGGAGGGCCAGGAGGGCGCGGCTCGAGTCCTAGGCTTTTGTTGGACGGCGCGACACGAGGGGTGGCCCGGGAGCTACGCAAGCCGGGCGAGAGGCCCAGGGAGTGACCCTCGGACCGAGGGCCCGGGAGCCTGGCGCGATGGGGAGCTCGATCTGCGCCTTGGGGTTGGCAGTGGAAAGGCCGCGCGGCGGGGGTCACTTCCTCCCTTCTCCAGGCCTTGGTGGCGGCTCAGGCAGGACATGCGCAGTCCCCCACTTATCGCTTCGGGGGGGGGGCAGTGTCTGGTGTCCAAGGGGCACCGTTGACCGACTGGCCAAAGACCAAGAGGCAGGACAGGGGCCTCAGCCGGGGAGAGGCGGCCAAGCGGCGCCCTGGGTCCGGAGGAGGAGGGTGCTCTGGCAGGCACAGTGAAGTGGGCAGCCAGCCAGCCAGTCGCTTACTGACCCCTGAGCAGTGCCAGGCCCCAGGCAGGACGTGGGGGAGGCACATGCGAGGGTGGGCACAGCCCTGACCTACACAGGGCTCCCTGCCTTCGGAAGCCCCGGGGCTGCGGGCCAGAGGCATGGGCCATCCCTCCACAAGCAAGCGCCGGAGCTTATTTCGGTTTCTGACAAGTGCTGTGGTGGAAATAAAACAGGGAGGAGATGACTCCGCTGTGAGTCCGGGAAAGATAAACGGAGAACCTGGGGAGCCTCTTGCAGATCCCCCTCTTCTCCCAGCCGGATCTTTCAAAACAACAGCTCATGCCCTGGCCCTCCAGACTCCACAGGTTTCATGGAAACCTTCCCTTTGCTAGTATTTCTCATTACACTCCTCCCTGATTCTCCAGATTGTCTCTTTCACTCTGCCTCTGAGTCTTGGCACTTGCCATTCCCTCTGCCTGGAAAACCCCTTTCACATGTACATCCTCCTTGTCTCAGCTCTAACAGAGCCCTGGACCCAATTTAAACTGCCCAAGTCACACTGTCACAATGCTGTTGTCCTTTTCTTCACAACCCCAATTTCTACTCAAGTCTTGCTTATTTTACTTACAGTCCATCCCTCCCCAAGTGTCATCTCCGGGGGGGAGGGGAGGGCACAGTTTATGTCTGCCTTTCTCCACTGCTATGTCTCCAGTGCCTAGAACAGCGCCTGGCACACAGTAGATACTCAATAAATGTTGGTGAGGTGAATGAAAAAATGAGCTAGACATGCTCTATCTAGGAAGGGAAGGGCCACCAGCTAGCTGGAACAGAGTGAGCAAAGGAAAGAGGTGGACAGAGGCTGACTGTATAGGGCTTAGTAGGACATTGCAGAGTTCGGTTTTACTCTTTGTGCCATAGAGAATTGTGGGAGGATTCTGAGCAAGGGAGGGACATCATCCGACCTGTGTTTTAAGATGGACTCTTGGGCTCTGAGGCCATGTGGCAGTTAGTGAGCACAAATGGACATTGCTTCATCTGGGCTGGGGAAGGAAAACTGGTCTAGGAGTTGCTTTATCTTAAAAAAGAGGAGGCCTGACCCCAGGCCCTGTCCCCAGCCCTGTGCTCTCCCTCCTCCAGGCCTCTGAGTGCCAGTGGTGGTGTTGCCCCTTGTCACCTGGAACCCCATGCAGCCGGAACCCAGGCCTAGCGGGGCTGGGGCCCGCACCCGATTCCTTCCCCTGAGGTCACAGCGCCCCAAGGGGGCAGGGGACACGGTGATGTACGCCTCCACCGAGTGCAAAGCCGAGGTGACACCCTCCCAGCACGGCAACCGCACCTTCAGCTACACGCTGGAGGACCACACCAAGCAGGCCTTTGGCATCATGAACGAGCTGCGGCTCAGCCAGCAGCTGTGTGATGTGACACTGCAGGTCAAATACGAGGACGCGCCAGCCGCCCAGTTCATGGCTCACAAGGTGGTGCTGGCCTCATCTAGCCCCGTCTTCAAGGCCATGTTCACCAACGGGCTACGGGAGCAGGGCATGGAGGTGGTGTCCATTGAGGGCATCCACCCCAAGGTCATGGAGCGCCTAATTGAGTTTGCCTACACGGCCTCCATCTCCATGGGTGAGAAGTGTGTGCTCCACGTGATGAATGGCGCCGTCATGTACCAGATCGACAGCGTCGTCCGCGCCTGCAGCGACTTCCTCGTGCAGCAGCTGGACCCCAGCAACGCCATTGGCATTGCCAACTTCGCCGAACAGATCGGCTGCGCCGAGCTGCACCAGCGCGCCCGCGAATACATCTATATGCACTTCGGAGAGGTGAGTGACGGGAGGAGACATGGAGTCAGGGCTTGGGGGCGATATCAGAAGGACCAGGGACAGATGGATGGACATCCCTGTCTTCCCTTGAGATGTGAAGGGTCAAATCAGGGAACTGGAGAAAAATGGGGTCCTAGTCTGTACATCTGGGGTGACTCTGGGAAACAGCTGAGCAAAATGAGAGCTTCCTGGGTCTGTCTCTGGGCTTCCCGGCTTCTCTGGGGCCAAGGATAAGGACAGGGTACAGTGAACATGGACAGCAGCTCAACCCTGGGGTGCGCTAAAGGAGGGCCTGATATTTCAGACAGTCTGCAAATATTTATTGAACACCCATGACCTGCTGCCTGTCTCAAATGTGACCCTTAGACGTGCTTTCTCTGGTCCACGCAGGGTTGTCCTTACCCTGTTCTTGGTTTCATTTTCGTTTTTAAGTGGAGGAAGTTGTGAGCAGAAAATAACAGATTCCTTGTAAAATCACAATGATGAGCCCAAATTCTTGGGTGGCAGCCACTAGAGGTTGTGCCTTTGGGATGATGATGATAATAAGTATTTGTTGAGCACTTGCTGTGGGCCAACCCCTATTCTAAGTGATTTTCATTCTTTAAATCATTGGATTTTCCCAACTATCCTAAGAGGAAGTACCACCCTTAGGTCTGGCCCAACTGGGCTGTACCCCAAGCCCCACGCCTTAGGGAGTCCCGTGCTTTAGAGGGCCTTCCTGGAAATTTTCAAAGTCCTCCTCCAGTGGCTGGGATCCGTTGAGGTAGATACCACCGTGGTTTCCATTTCTCTCCTTAAGGGGTGGGTGTTCACCCTCCCTCTGCCCCACATATGGGGTTGACCAGATGCCCTGAGGAGCGCTGGCATTAGTCCTGGGGGCTGTGGCTTCCAGGAAGGTGGTCTGTGAGCAGGGCTTTCCCACAGACCTGCACAGTGTTTCTTTAAAGGGATTGCGTGGGCTTGGGGTACCAGAGTGTTGGTGACCTGCTGATGTGGGGTGACTGAAATTATTTATATAGACTGGTGCCTAACAAGAAATATTTGCCTGGAGCCCCGTATACCCTAGGAGTAGCCCGGCTGTGAGGTAGCTACTAATATAATCCCTCTCTTACAGAGGAGGAAACCCAAAGCACGAAGTGTTTCGGATATTTGCCCAAGATCACCTAGTTAGAAAGTAGTAGGCCAAGTTGCAGCTCAGCCAACTTCTCTCTTTAGAGCCTACACTTCTCTAGAATATTCTATCACTATTACTTTTTCCTTTTTAGTCAGTCTACCCTTTTGAAAAAGTAATTTCGTTTAAAAAAAAGGTAACAATCTTGTAGTTCAAGCACTCAATGATACAAAAAGGTACATAGTACATTGTGTCTTTGCCCATTTGCCTGAGTACTTAGGTACTATATGCCTGGCATGTGGTATTAACTCATTTAATCTTCACAACCTATGAAGTTCATGCTATTTGAATCCCCATTTTACAAAATAGGAAACTGAGATTGTCAGAGGCAGGTTGAGTGACTTGTCCGCAATCATACCGCCATTGAGGGGAGTCAGCCTGTCACAGTAATGCCCTCCGCAGGTGGCCAAGCAAGAGGAGTTCTTCAACCTGTCCCATTGCCAGCTGGTGACGCTCATCAGCCGAGATGATCTGAACGTGCGCTGCGAGTCCGAGGTCTTCCACGCCTGCATCAACTGGGTCAAGTATGACTGTGAGCAGCGGCGTTTCTACGTGCAGGCGCTGCTCCGGGCTGTGCGATGCCACTCGCTCACACCCCACTTCCTGCAGATGCAGCTCCAGAAGTGTGAGATCTTGCAGTCGGACTCCCGCTGCAAGGACTACCTGGTCAAGATCTTCCAGGAGCTTACCTTGCACAAGCCCACACAGGTGATGCCCTGTCGGGCGCCCAAAGTGGGCCGGCTCATCTACACCGCTGGTGGCTACTTCCGCCAGTCACTCAGCTACCTGGAGGCCTACAACCCCAGTGATGGCACCTGGCTCCGACTGGCAGACCTGCAGGTGCCCCGTAGTGGCCTGGCAGGCTGCGTCGTGGGTGGGCTGCTGTATGCTGTGGGCGGCCGAAACAACTCGCCCGACGGCAACACCGACTCCAATGCCCTGGACTGCTATAACCCCATGACCAACCAGTGGTCGCCCTGTGCCCCCATGAGTGTACCACGCAATCGGATCGGGGTTGGGGTCATCGATGGGCACATCTATGCTGTTGGTGGCTCCCATGGCTGCATCCACCACAACAGTGTGGAGAGGTGAGTGGCAGGGCCGGGAGGGGTGGGCTCTGAGGTTCCGATTGCTAACGGGTCCCAACCCATTGGGATTTGGGGATTCTCCCTGCTGTTGAGTGCCTATCTCTGTACTCTGCCTTCAGGAGTGGAAACCTCAGGTAAAGCTAAATTCATGGGAGATTTATGGTCAGTGAAGTTGGATGATGTGTCTGGGCCTGGGAATTGCTTACAGGGCTATCACAAACCCATAAAATTCCTGCAGATTTGGAAAGAGTTCTATCAGTTTGAAGTTGTTGTAAAATGCTAATTTTATTAGAACATGACACTTTACTGCCTTTGCCCCCAAACTGCCATAGTAAACAGATGTATGAGGCCTTCTATGTGGAAGGGCTCCCTTGTGCAGTGCACAGCCTGCACAACTGCATGGTGACCCTGTGTTTAGAGGCTGAACAATTTTGGTGTTCGACTTTTGCACAGCCAGTCCTCTGCCTTCTCCTCTTCCAGAAGTGTGATCCAGGATACAGTTCAGCTGGAGAATTTGTTAAAACAAACTCCCTAGCCCACTGTTGGAGATCTGGCATCGGTGGGTTTGGAGTGAGGCCGAGGAATGGAAATTTTAAACAAACACCACACTTTGACAAAAACCATCCTGGGTGGTAGCCTAGTTGTTAGAATTAGGATTCTGGTGTCCTAGAAGGCTGGCTCAAACCCCCAGCCCACCTCCTTGGTGACCCTGGACATGCCATTTCATCCCTCTGTGCTTCCGTCTTGTCATCTGAAGATGATGGGGAAGTAGGAGATGATAATGAGGACCACCTGCCCAACGGGCTAAGTGGGGTTCTGGGGAGCTAACACAACACATAGCACAGGGGCTGGCTCTGGTCTGTGGTGGAGCCACCACCAGCGTCCAGCAGACGTGCAGGTAGCCTTGAGCAGATGACGGCTGTGAGCCTGTGTCCTCAGAGAAAAGCTATGAGGAGTAAGGAGTTTAAGTGCATAAAGAACTCGCAGTATGTCTGATCATAGTAAGTGTTCCACACAGGTCAGCCATGATCACCATTGTCATTGTTATTATGCCCTTGCAGGTATGAGCCAGAACGGGACGAGTGGCACTTGGTGGCCCCAATGCTGACTCGAAGGATCGGGGTGGGAGTGGCTGTCCTCAACCGTTTGCTCTATGCCGTCGGGGGCTTTGATGGAACAAACCGCCTCAACTCAGCCGAGTGTTACTACCCAGAGAGAAATGAGTGGCGAATGATCACACCCATGAACACCATCCGAAGTGGGGCAGGTGGGTGGGTGGGGGCTGCCGGGAGGGGAGTGTGGAGGAACCCCCCCTCCCACCCCTGGGAATGAAACTCGGCAAGGCCTGGGGGAGGCTTCCTGTTTCAGTCTTAAACCCTGTGGCACACACAGGAGAACTAGGTCCCTACAGTCCGACCTCTTCTCTTCCGGCTTTGTTTCTGAAGGGTGCCCCGGAAGAGGGGAGAGGGGAGGGTGCCCCCAAGGAGGTGGTGGCTGGGGCTGCCAACGCCAGGCCCTGAGGTCACTCTCTTTGCATGGTACGGTTTAGGAGTCTGTGTCTTGCACAACTGTATCTATGCTGCGGGGGGCTACGACGGTCAGGACCAGCTGAACAGCGTGGAGCGCTATGACGTGGAGACAGAAACGTGGACTTTTGTAGCTCCCATGAAGCATCGGCGAAGTGCCCTGGGGATTACTGTGCACCAGGGAAGGATCTACGTTCTCGGTGAGGTCCTGGGGCAGGGACCTGGGTGGAGAAGACTGATTAACCCCATCTTTGGGGGGCAGGCTCAAATCCCAGTAGGAAGGCTTCTTGCGGTTCCTTCTCCCTCTTTCTTTCCTCTGCCCTCAGGGGGGTGACTGTTTTCTTTGCTCTCCCGGCAGGAGGCTACGATGGTCACACGTTCCTGGACAGTGTGGAGTGTTACGATCCAGACACAGACACCTGGAGTGAGGTGACCCACATGACATCTGGCCGCAGTGGGGTGGGTGTTGCTGTCACCATGGAACCCTGCCGGAAGCAGATCGACCAGCAGAACTGTACCTGTTGAGCCACTTGTGTTTCTTGGGCAAAAAAATGGTCTGATCGAGAGTATTGTTGTTTTTGTACAAAAACAGGGACAAAAGAAAAGGCGACAGAGCAAATGCTTACCCTCCAAGATGGGAGGCTGAGATGCCTCAGTGTTCAAATGACAACTAGAAAGAAAAGAAGGCCAGAGCGGGAACCCATGAGCCTGTCAGAGTCGTCCCAGGAATGTCCAGGAGAGCCTTCCTGGGCAGGGGGTGCATGAAGGGCAGGCTCCCAGGAGAGGCCCCTGCACCCACTACCCTGAGAATAGGCCTGGGTCCCAAACCAGCAGCCGCCATCTCCCCTTGGGGTGAAAGCAGGTGCCAAGGTCAGGCCGGGTTTTTGTTCCTTGTGTATTTGTGGTTGGTTCCTGGAGGCCTGGGAAGGAGCCAGCTGAGGCCTCAGGGGTGAGGCTTCTGTGGAGGTGTGGACCCCAGGGATGGGCCTATACATAGAAACCACTGGATATCTCTGCCCTGGACAGGCATTTTGTTGATAAGTAACCATATAACTTTCCAATGAAAATAAAGAACAAACTAACTAGTGTCTTCCACCCGGGCTCTCAGCTGGAGGTCTCGAACCTGGGGACAGAAAGGACTCTTCCGAAACATACTCAAGTCTTTGATTTCGAGTTTGAATTTGAAACCAGTGCGTTATCTCTGCCCATCGCATCTTGACATGTAGGGCATCTTTCTCCCCGTAGGCAAGCCACATGGGGCTCGCTTTGTCACGTTGGGCTGCTTTGAAGACAGTGACCTAACTCCTTGACACCTCTCTTTTAGGGCTCCCTGGAGTTCTCTTTTAAGGCAAACCATCCCCAGAATGCTTTCCAGATCGGTGAAGATCTATCCGGTCATTTTTATGCGTGTCAGTGACACAGACTGAGCCTTTCATTTGGGTGTCTGGGTATTAAAAGGACAAAAGGGGTTCTTGGGAATTTTCTTAGGCAAAGGGCTCAATATCACCTGGTCTCTTCTGAACAATTCGTGTGAAGGCAATATATGGCCTGGATCTCTTCTGAAGCCAATTAACTATTTGTACTGGGAGAGTGGAGCAAAGAGGAATGAAGTGTGGTCTCAACTATCAGGAATGTCCTACGTTTTCCCAAGGAGCTTAGCGAGGAAACGTTTGATTCCTTCCCTTCCAGGGAAAACCTTACCTCCCGGCTGTACAGCTTCATTCACTCAATTCACCTGAAGGTTGTCTTAGCCGCTTCCTGGGTCCTTTTCCTGAGGTTTTATTGGAACAAGAAAATAGATCTGCATTGGCTGCATTGAATGGATGGGGGAGGACTAGGAATTATAAACATAGTATCTGGATAGCCTTTCAGCATTTGCGGTGTTTTTGCACATTATTTGATCCTCAAGCATGCTTGTGAGCTAAGAAGGGCAAGCCTGATCCTTTACAGATTAGAGAAGTGACTTGCCCAAGGTCATGTGGCCACTAAATGGTAGGGTTTAGATTTGACTCTAGTGAACACCAAAGCAGCCACAACACGCTCTAACACTGTGTGTGAGAGAAGGGACATAAGGAGGTCCCGTGGGGTCAGGGTGTATATCAGTGAAAGTTCCGGAAACAGCGATCTAATCTAGAGTCGAGGAATTTGCATGTAATTCGGTTGCCAGAAGCCACACAGCCTATCCCAGAGTGGTGTTTCCTTCTACAAGGGTTAGAACCCTGGTGCTGAGGTCAAGGTTTCAGCTGATTCAGTAAAGCAATTTGGGTATCAGTCAGGTGAACAGTTTCTTATCTGCAAAAATGGTACTTGGACACCGAATGGCCATTAGGCCCTGTGTAAGCTGCTGGACCAACAAAGGTGAGTATTTACATTCACTTTCTAACTCTGCAAAGACAGCTGTTTGAAGAAAAGGCCTCATTGTGCTGGGTATCGGGCCTAGGGTAGTAAACAGCCCCCAAATGATCCCCGCCCTCATGGAAATTACAGCCTAGCAGAGGAGTAGGGTGACCAACTTCTCCTGGTTTGCCCAGGACAGTCCCAGTTTGGACACTGAAAGGCTGGCATCCCAGAACCCCTCAGCCCCAGGTAAACTGGGTCAACTCTACAGGTAAGCCAGATGCTGAAGCTGTATTACAACCGTGCTGAGTGACAGGCAGCCGAGGGTCATGGTTAAGTTCCCACTTGAAAGTCCATGGCTCTGGAAGCCAGGGGGACATACATGACTTGGCTGGAGTGCACTGGGGAAGGTGAAGCCGCTATTGCATTAGCCAGGTGAGAGGATGGCAGTTTGCATGAGGCTGTGGGAGTGGAGAGAGGTCGAGCTTACAGGTGAGACCAATGGGAAAAGAAGGGCAGAGAATTAGGGGCGACTGCACGTCTGCCTTCGGCTCAGGGCGTGATCCTGACGTTTCAGGATCGAGTCCCACATCGGGCTCCTCCGCTGGGAGCCTGTTTCTTCCTCTCCCACTCCCCTGCTGTGTTCCCTCTCTCGCTGGCTGTCTCTCTGTCACATAAAATAAAATCTTAAAAAAAAAAAAGGGCAGAGAATTAGGAATGCTCCTGTGTAGCTTCAGCCTTAATCAGCAGCCAGGGGTAGAGAAGCTTTGAGGAGGCTGCAGGTACAGAAGGGAAAAGACAATGTTTGGGGTGTGTCAGGTAGAGGCCTCAAGATACATTGTTTTAGGAGAGTACACAGTCATTTTTCTAGCCTTCAGACTTTAATGCTTCCAACAAGTAGTTCTTCAATGGCTGTTCTACCAGGCCCGAAGTGAGGTATTCAGACACAGTGAGGAACAGGCATGACACTGTCTCTTTCTCCGAGAGCTAGAATTAATGATCACAAAATGCATACGTGATTAGGTTCAAAGGTAAGCCCTCTGAAGGCCAGGAGCTTGACCTAGGTCAGAGGCCCTGAGAAAACATTGTTGAGGAGGTGGTTTTCGCACAGAAATCCAAAGGACTGATAGTGTAAACTTGGTGAGGAAAGTCGGGGCAAGATTCTGGACAGAAGCAGCATCACATGCAAAGGTCCTGTGGCACTGGGAAGCAATCTAGATGAAACCCTGAGAGGGAGGAGGAACATGGCGTCAGAAGAGGCCCTGTGGGACATGCTCATTTCTCTTTAATTGTTAAATACCTAAGTATTATCTTTAAAATAATAGAACATTATAGATAAAGCTGAAATCTTATCTCTCCATTCCAGCCCCCTCTCAATTTAAAACAAACAACCCAGTAATGTTCTATGTATTCCTTACAAAAATGGCATAATGTTGCCTGTAATATTCTGCAACTTGCTTCCCCCCTCCCCCCAGACTTCTAGATCTTTGTCTGTGATGTTACATTCCTTTTGCCAGGTACCCATGTTCTGTTTTATCTCTTCCAGTACCCACAGACAGGTCTTTTCGTTTCTCAGAATTACAGATAAGGCCAAAATGCCTACTCTTAACCATGTCTCCTCTGGCACAAATGTGTGTACTTCCCCAGGGGGATACTAAGAGGTGGAACTTACTAGATCTTAGGGTAAGCACAGCTTTATTTAGATGCTGCCAGATCGCCCTCCAAAGTGGTTGTAACAAACCGTGTTCTTACCGCTTCTAGAAGTTCTTTATAAATTTTACACAAATTTATCACTCTTCCTTGATGTTTCTTCTTTTCTGTGTCATATTTAAGAAGGACTTTTGTTTCTTGCCATTTTCCAAGGCTTCCTACCCATTTGTTAAGTTGTTGTCTCCTGCCCGTACATTGTTTCTGCCTAAGTTAACCAGACTTGGTTTTTTTTGGTTCTGTTAAAACCAAGAATCCTGACTAATAGAGACATCAAGAGTTTTTGTACTGTTTTTTCTTCAGGTATTATTGTTTCGTTTTTGTACTATTACTAAATCCAACAGGAATTTGTTGGTATGTGTGATATCAAGTAGGAATTTAATTTTTTTGTATGGATAGCTATTACTGCTCAATCTGTTATTTTTCAAACCATTTCTTGACGAATTAATTCTTTTCCCATAGTTCTGAAATGCTATCCCAGTCATGTACAAACTTCTCATTTATGCACGGGACCTCTATTCCATTATATTGACTTTCTGTTGTTTTACCTAAATATCCATTTTTGCATCAATTTCATCATTTTAATTACTACAGTTTTATAACATGTCTTAATATCAGATAGAAAAGTCCCTTCTCCCTTTTTGTTTTTCAAAAAACAAAAAAAATGAAACCAAAAACCAAACCCCGAGCTATTCTGTTATTGCATATTTATTCTTTGCTTCATGGATGAAATTCCATGAAAAATCAAAATTTTAATTGGGTTGCATTAAAATTATCGAATTGGGGCAGAATAATATTTTTATAATATTAGGACCCTCCGTTCATAAACTTAGTGTATCTGTTTAGCGAAGGCTTCTTTGCTGTCCTCAGGAAGGCTTTATAATTTCTCCAGGAAGGGCTTGTGAAGGGTTTATTCCTGGGAGTTTTATGGGTCTGGTTGCTGTTGTCAATGAAATCTTTACTCCTTGATCCTTTACAATTGGTATTTCTGAAAAAATAAAATGAAATTGGTATTTCTGGTATATGGGAAAGTTGTTGATTTAGATATCTTGATCTTCCACTAGCCTCTTTCTAGTTTTTTTTTTAAGCAGATAGTTCAATTGTCTGCAACTAATAAGAGTGGAATGTCATCTCTTCCAATAGTTGCAGCACTCATTTCGTTTTCTTGCCTTATAGTACTAGCTAAGACCTTCTGTGAAATGTTGCTTAGTTGTGGGAATAGTGGGGAATAGTTGTCTTATTCCTAATGATAAGGCGAGTGCTTCTAATGTACCAGCATTAAATCTGATGTTTGCCAAAGGATTTTCTGTAACATATACCTGAAGTTTTGCTCAAACTTTTTTCAAGTTCAGGAAGCTCCCTTCTATACCTAGTTTGCTTTGTGTGTGTGGTTTTTTAAATCATAAGTGGGTGTTGAATTTTCCAGAAGTCTCTCATTCAATAAGTGGGTCCCAAGAAATTGCATTTCTAACATTCCCAGTTGATGCTGATGCTGCTTGTCCAGGGACCACACGGCAAGACATACATACTGGTGTAGAACAGGAACAGCGGGTTAAATCACATTCTGAGAAACATTTAAGGAGTAAACGGAAGAGAAACCCCAACAAACAACAGCAGCAGAAAAGCATGAGGAAAACTAAGAAAAGTATAGTGTCACAGAGGCTAAGTGGAGAAAAAGTCGAGCACAAAAATTTTAAGGAAAATGCTAGGAAGTGCAAGAAGCTTCAGAAAGATAGACCCCTTCAAATGCCCACTGGGTTTGGGGATCAGAAGTAATCTGACTGAGAACCATTTCAGTAGATTCATGAGGGTAAAGCAACAGATCCCTTCAGTAAATGTTTATGGAGTGCCTCCTTGGAACAGGTACTGTTGCTGAGAAGACAACACTGAATCAGTGAAGGAAACTGAGGAAGAGAACATCTCTTCTGAGGCATTTGGATGAGAAGAGGCAGAAAAAGACTGCATGAAAGCTAGAGAAGAACAAAGAGTTCAGGGAGGGTTTGGGGTTTTGTTTTTGAGATTCAGAAGACACATGTTTATAAGCTGAGGGGGAGTTTCAGTATAGAAAGATGATCAAAGATGAAGGTGATGGGGTGCCTGGGTGGCTCAGTCGGTTGAGCATCTGCCTTTGGCTCGGGTCATGATCTCAGGGTCCTGGGATGGAGCCCCATGTCGGGCTCTCTGCTCAGTGGGGAGTCTGCTTCTCCCTCTCCCTCTGCCTCCCCCCCTGCTCATGCTCTGTAAGAGGATGGATTCATAGTGATGGTAAGCAAATAACTTCCCACTTTCAATCAAGCCGACAATGTCTAAGATAACCTTTAGCTCTGCGAAGGGCACTGTAGTTCTGGATGCTAGAGTCCCTTGCTTTGTGCGGTGCAACACGCCTTCAATTCAATGAATATCTTCTCCCTTGAGTGTGCATTATGGTTTTAAAATATAAATGTTAGTGGAACTAAAGTTTGTGGAAGATAGAACTTAAGCGGGGGGAATAATACACTGGAATCAACAGACTAGGCTTAAGACCCCTTATCTGGTACTCAAACTTGGTGTAACTCCTCTCTGTGCCTGGCTTTCCTCGTCTGTAAAATGGAGACAATAACTACCTAGCACCTGGCACGCAGTAAGATACAATAAATGTACTATGACTGATAGGAATGAGGTAAGTACTGGAAACCTGATATGCTAACATTAGTCAGAATTATCAAGGTTGTTAAGGTTAGCAAGATAATGGCATAACATTTAATGACCTTAGAACACTTTACCTGTGCTATTTAAAATTCCTCACTGGATCTTGTAACTTGTGGAAAATCAGTGCTTCCACCAGCTCATCTGCCTTATTTTGTAATGGTTTTCTAGCTCCCCCTAACTATCTGGGCTGATACAGGAGGTGTATCCTAAAGGGAACGCAGCACCCTCTTGTGGGCTTCCAGGCAAAAAGAGGAACTAATGGCCGAGGAGAGCTAGAAAAGAAACAAGATTGGAGGAGCCTGGGGTGCAAAATTACCTGACTTTGGCTTATTCCCTTTTTTTTTTTTTAATTAGCATTCTTCAAAACTTCTGGGTAAATTATATTTATAGTAAATGAAACACAACTGCAAATGCATCAGGAAGCTCCCCCCTGTTTAAAGAGCTCTCCCTCCCATGAGCCCCAGCACCACATCCACACCTCAGGGTCCTGTCCTTGATTTTCTTAGGCCACATGTCAAACAGGGCACTCAGGAACCTTTTTCAGACTACATATCCCAGGATCTGCCGGATTAAATCAGTTGATCTAGACAACTTTGGTGGGAAATTTTATTTTTTATTTTTTAAAGATTTTATTTATTCAACAGAGATAGAGACAGCCAGCGAGAAAGGGAACACAAGCAGGGGGAGTGGGAGAGGAAGAAGCAGGCTCATAGCGGAGGAGCCTGATGTGGGGCTCGATCCCACAACGCCGGGATCACGCTCTGAGCCGAAGGCAGACGCTTAACCGCTGTGCCATCCAGGCGCCCCTGGTGGGAAATTTTAAACCGAGCTGCTGACTTCAGCTGCCTCTTTGCCTTCACTTGCTCTTAGCTTCAGGGTCAGGAAAGATGAATCGTGTTAGCCAAGGAGTTGGTGTTTCACTCTCAGCCACAGCAGGTGCTTCTCTTTCATCTCTACTGCGGGTCTTCCCCTTACTCATCATACTTCACCCTCCCTGGTCATCTCTCAGTCCCACTAAGGATTCACCAAGTGAAGAGCTGGGACATGGACAACAAATACTTCGTGCCTACCATGTCCCAGGCACTGGGTAGAGACAACTAGGAGAGACACTTTCTGCCCTCCTGCAGTTTGTAGTCAACCAGGTGGGAGACGGACTGATTGTTCCTTAATGAACAACCAGAAACCTTGAGGGAGAAGTAGCATCGCTTGCAGAAGTCATGAGCACCCTATTTGTGGGCCTTGTATTAAAATTATTCTTCTTCTGTCTTGTTCAGCATTTGATGCACTGGCAGCACACACAGGAACTTCACACGTGTGTGCACATGGACGAGACAATTTGTGATCACCGCGGACCGTCGATCTTTGCAGGATGGAATGCAACTGGCCAGGTCTTGCAGGCTGCGGACTTTGCCAGCTCTGTGCTCGGCCTTTTAGGATTTCATTCGACACAGGGAAGCCCGTTCAGCCTCCCTGTAACCCTTACCATCAGATCTCTTGGGACTTCGTGAGCCAAAGCAGACCCTCCTCCAGGGGACAGTCCTACACATACCCAATCACTCAGCAAGGACCTGCTGACCATGTCAGGGACCGTGGAAGCACTTGAAAGACATTTTAAAGCAGCTTTAGATCTTTTCCATAGCGGCTCCCATTTTAGGAGAAACAGCCCCAGTTCCTTAAACGGTATCTCAGGCGACACGGTAAGTCCCTGTGTCAGCTGGTGTCTACACACACACACACGCACACACACGCGCGCGTGCGGCCGGCTGAGCCGCCTCCCCCCTCCTCCCCAGCTGGGGACAGCCCAAGGCCCCGTGCGGTCCGCTCAAATTGCAGAGGAAAGGGGGATGATGCTCCTTCGGGCTGCGGGGACGGCAGTGACAGAAAACCCTCAGCCAAGAGGGCGCAGCGCCAGGCCCCTTCCCGGCAAGGAGCACGGGGGACCCTTGGGAAAGGGGGAATGGTAGGAGAGGGGGCCTCTCAGGAGGAAGGGATGACCCCTGGGTGCCTCAGGAAAGACCATGCGGGGGCCCTCAGGGAAGGGGGCTGACACCCGGGTCCCCTCAGGAAGGGCTGAGGAAGCCGGGGTCCACCTAAGGAAGTGTGTGGCTCTGGCGTCCCGCTCAGGAAGAAGGGACGAGGCTACGGTTCACCTCTAGAAGGAGAGAGGGCGCCGGGGTCCTCCTGAGGGATCATCTCAGGGGTCACTCTTGGGAAAAAGGGTGGCAACGACCCCAGGGAACTCTCAGGAAAGGAGCCTGACGCTGGGGTCCCCTTAACAAGTGGGAACGACGCTGGGGTCACTCTCAGGGAGTGACGCCAGGTCCCCTCACCCGCTTTGAGGCTCGCGCACCTGCAGCAGCCCGAGCGCCTCAGCTCCCTCAGCCGTCGGGTTCCCAGGGCGAAGCGGCCGCGCCCCTCATTGGCGGCCTTCTCGGCTAATGACAACCACGACAGCCAATCGTAGCGCAGGGGGAGACCTCCCTCGCGTCCTCGCCACGCCCTCCACTCGGTCTGCGCTTGCGTGCATTTCTGAGCGTGCTGTAGTTCCCCAGCTCCGCTCTAGGAGGCGCTTGGGGGCTGGAGTTCCCAGTCCCGCCTTCTTCCCAGCCTGTGACCCATTTATGGTAGAACCTGCTTTATAAGGCTGTTGTGAGAATTCAGTGCAATAATTTACGTAAAACAGACAGCGTCTGGCACATAGTAACTTGGGCAGTTATTGGCATTTTAGAGCAAGGGAAACTGAAGCACAGAACAAGTAAGTAACCTGCTCCGACGAGCCCAGTCATTAACCGGAGGCGTGGGAGCTAGAATCCAGGCAAAATGAATCCAAAGTCTGTGTGCTTATCTACCATGCTTTTGTGCCTCCCAGATAACAAATACCGGGTATTTCTTTACCCTGATTATAAAATAATTTTCCCCTTGATTATAAAATTAATACCTGCTTACTGCTAAAGTTCAGAAAATATCAAAGACTGCAGAACAGAAAATACAGATCTCTCTTAATCCTACCCCTGGAGACATTGTTAATATTTTTAAAAATATTTTTCTTATTTATTATTAGAGAGAGGGGGGGGGCTGGAGACCAAGAGCAGCGGGAGGGGCATAGGGAGAGGGAGAACCAGACTCCCCGCTGAACAGGGAGCCGGTTGCAGGCGAGGGAACTCCGGGATCATGACCCCAGCCGAAGGCAGCCGCTCAACCGACTGAGCCACCCACGCGTCCCCAGTGTTGGACATTTTTCATAGTTCTTCACTATTCTGACCAATACTAGAATGGGCATTTTGTGCCGTCTTCACCTTTAGGTTTTTATCCAACTGTTTCTTTAGGATAAATATTTTAAAAACTGCAATGGGTGGGTCAAAATGCATGCAGTTATATATTTTTTTATTTTTTAAAAAATTTTATTTATTTACTTGAGAGAGCAAGAGAGAGAGCAAAAGCAGGGGGAGGGTAGAGGGAGAAGCAGGGTCCCCAATGAGCAGGGAGCCTGATGTGGGGCTCCATCCCAGGATCCTGGGATCATGACCTGAGCCAAAGGCAGACACTTAACTGACTGAGCCACCCAGGCGCCCACATGCAGTTATATTTTCGATAAATGTTGTCAGACCACTCTTGGAAAGCTGTATGTGCCAACTTCCACCAACACCAGCGAGCTGTGGAAGTTCTTTGCCCACTCCAGGATGGTCCATTGTTTCATTATTTGCTAGTATATATATATATATATATATATATATATATATATATATATATATATATATATATATATGGTGTAAAATATATGTAAAAAGATATATATATCTTTTAGGGGCGCCCGGCTGGCTCAGTCGGTGGAGCATGTGACTCTTGATCTTGGGTTCGTGAATTCAAGCCCCATGTTGGGTGTAGGGCTAAAAAAAGGAGCAATAATAATGAAAGTATCAGGTAGTTTTCCAGTAGCTATCATTGTGGGACAGAGAGTAGGTGAAGTGAGGTCTCTGCCTTTCCTCGACAGGGTTAGATCACTTCTAGGCCTCAGTTTCCTGTAATAGTATATATCTCAAGGGCTGCTGGAGAGCCAGTAAGATAATCCACCTGATGAGTTTAGCACAGGTCATAGCCCTCAAAAGGCTGGAAGAGCCAGAGCCATTTGTCCCAGACTACGGAACTTGTTTGCAAGTGGCCGATGTCAGCTTCAACATAGACCAACTCCACCCCTTCTCCAGGTCTCCCTGTCCTATTCAGATAACGAGGCTTTGCTGCTGTGGCCCACTGCCCTTGGTCACCTTTGCCTGAGGAAAGATGAACTCCCCATCACGAGGATTTTAAAGAGCCAGCTGATGGTCACATGCCCACCTCTTGCCCTTTGACCCACATTCTCAGATTGTTACAGTGTCCCAACAGAGGAGGGATTTAGGACATCATGCCTACACTTGGAGAAACTGAGGTCCAGAGCAAGAAGTCTCATCAGCCTTCCCCTGCAGCCTGGGATTGGTGCTGTCGCCTCCTGACCCTCAGCCCGACACCCTTTCCCCGACTCTGCCTCCCTTTGAAACACCCTCGGGAAAACGTCTGTGTGTCCTCTTTACTTCTTGCACAAAGTTCAGATTCCCTGGAAACTTCTACCTAGTTTTCCAGCCTTTTTTTTCTTCTTTTTCCCCTCTCTGGGTCTAGGCTGGCCCTCACTCTTTGGGGCCAGGATATCTACATACTGTAAATCTTCAAACCACAGTGAAACAGGCAAACCTTTGTACATGCTAAATCCTATACAATCACTCTCTCAAGTTCCCGAACTGTATAGTCTCAGCTGGTAGCCATTGGCTGCATGTGGCTACTCAATGGAAAGGAAAACAAAAACTGCAGCTCCTCGGTTGCACTCACTGCATCTCAAGTGCTTAACAGCCACGGGTGGCTAGTGGCCACCACGTTGGAGAAGCACAGACAGGACATTCCCATCATTATAGAAGGTTTCACTGGTCAGCCCTGCTCTAGACGGACTGGGATTTTGTTATCCTGTTATAGATAACTGAAGGTTATCTCAAGGTCACACAGCTGGGTGATCTAAACTACTCCCTGATAACCAGACAGGAATAGAGCAGAGTAGGCAGGTCAACCTTTCCTTAGATCCAAGGAACCTGTCCTCATTTCATTTCAAAACACACAAGCTGTGAATATATACATCTATGATCCCACTGCATTTAACCACTTAAGCACTCAGTGTGTATGTGTGTATCTCAATTCATTAGACCCCAGAGGTAGCCAGTATTCTAAACCAAAAGCTCAAATCACAAACATTTCTGTTATCCGCATCTTTATCCACTTGGGAAGTTTTGTTCATTAGCGGGTTTGTTAATTATCCTGATAAAGGTGGGAAAAATGGGATCCCTTGAGTGGAATTAACAGGTTCAAATACATGGATTGGTTAAAGTATTCTGAGAGTTGCTCACTCCCCACCTCATCCCAACCTCGAATGAACACATTAGCAAAACAGCTTCAGTCTCAAGCCAGTCTTGGGTGAATTTGGAGGATTTAGCTCACCTGATACCGACCATGAGGCTTACAGGTATGATTCAGGTTTGGGGGAATCTGTCTGGTTCAGTCAATAGAGCGTGCTACTCTTGATCAAAGGGCTGTGAGTTCGAGCTGCTCCACATTGGGAGTAGAGTTTACTTAAAATCTTTAAAAAAAAAAAGATATTCAGGTTGTTTGGTTTTCTTTTAATGCAACCTTCGGGTTGCAACACCAAAATGGCCAGGATCCTGGGAATTCATAGGACTTACAGGGCTAAGTAAATGCCCTTGTACTTATCAAGTTGAATGTCTGCACGGCAGAATTTGACCAGAGACCTTTTACTGTGGTCTGGCAGCCAGACAGTGGAGGCATTATCAATCAGGCCCCCTTGAGGTTTCCAGGAATGAGTCTGAGATTCCAGAAGTACCCAGGAGTTGTGTCAGATATGCTATGCAGGAGAAGTGGATTTACCTGGGTCTGCTGGCCTCCAAAGACTGGTCTGAACCTCCTGGAGTCCGTGAGCAGGTGTCTGGCCCAGGCTGCAGGGCGGCTGCCTCCTGGCACACTTGCTGCCCCTCCCTTCGGGTTCTATCTTCTTGGGGAGGGATAGGAACAGAGACTCCCTTCCCCCTTATCCCCACCCCAGGCAGACAGTGCAAGGAGAGGCGCACCTCCCAAGAGCAGGGTGGGAAAGGAAGTCACATAAGCCAGGAAGATCAGTGAAAGCCTCGGTTTAATTGGAGACAAGATCGAAGGATTGATTATCGATCAACAGACCGACCGACTGATTGATCGTCAAAGTGGACAACACAAGAGCAGCTCAGGGGGTCCTGTTCCCGCCCCCCGGGGAGAGGAGCCCTAATTCGGGGGTGGGGTTCCATCTCACCAGTCACACCTGGGTAAGGGGGAAGGGGCAGGCTCTGCTCAGCCCTCGCCCCCTACAATGACACGACTTCCCATCGAGCGGCAGCATGGAATCCACCCTTTTGGGGTCTATGGTACAGTTTGTATAATACAGTGGGAATGGGGACTCTCTCTGGGAGACCCCACCCCTCCTTCCCCTGACCGGGTCAGCTGGGGAAGGGCAAGTTTATTTTCCCTTTTTGCCTCTGTAGAATAATTTATAAACCAACCATACAGTATGTACAAAAAAAAAAAGAAAAAAGAAAAGAAAGAAAGAAAGAAAGAGAAAATAAAACCAAAAGAAGTCCCACTCCAGTCACTGGCTGGGACAGAAACTAATTTCTCTACAAAAATGAACCCTGTACAGCATCATGGGGGTGGGAGTGGGTGGTACCCCCACAGGGATGGACAGACAGATGGAAGGCTGGGGGCAGCTGGGGGCTACAGTACCGTGTGCTCAGAATTGGGGGTAGGGGAATGAGAGAGAGGCCCTGCCTTGCCCAGCTGCAGAACTGGGCCGAAGGGCGTAAAGGAGGGGAAAGTGGGGGGGGGTCTTTCCTTCCAAACAGTCCCCCATGGCTTGGAGAAAAATGGCCTTGCATCTGTCTGTCGTATTGCTCCAGGAATAGCTAAGGGGTGAGGGCGAGGCGTGGCCAGGTGGGGGCAAAGGAGAAATGACTTTGGTTGGTGCCAGGGTGGGAGAGGGCTGCCCAGAAAGGGGATGTAGGTGCACACTGTTATTGCTTCCTCCTAGGGCAAAGGGTCATGAAAGGGGTCAGGAGGATGCTGGGGGGGGGGATGCCCAGGATGGGGGCTCTGGGCCTGGCCCCACCCCACCCAAGGTGCAGGTGGGAGCCACTGCAAACCCCTCTCCTACAGCCATGGGAATAATTAAGGCAGAAACAAGAGGAGAAGCAGCTGGAAGGAGGGGTGTGGTTCAGAGCCATCTCCCTCCTAAATGGAGAAAATTCAAACAGAACCCAAAGTGGAAGGGCGAGGGGATGGCAAGCGGAGGGGGGATCAGGCCCTCCTCGAACCTCAGACCCCAGGTTAGTGGTGTGAATGTCCCTCCAACACCTCCCCTCTGCTACATCTGAAGGCGCACAGCTCCCGGCCCCGTCCCTGTCCCCCAAGTTAATATTGCCAGGTTTGTGCAAAATGAGGCGGAAGACTTCTGGGGGTGGTGGTGGGCAATGAGCCAGAGACGGGCTGGAGCCAGGGCCTCCCCCGGTGACAGCCCCCCAGAGCCCCCGCCCAGAATGGCTATTCCTGGTTGGGTTCCAGAGACACTCCAAAATTCAGAAGAAAAGCCTGGAGGGAGGGAGGGAGGGAGGGAAGGAGGCATGATGCCTGCTTGGGCCCAGGCGGGGAGCCCTAGGAGGCCGGAAGACTGAGCGTGGGACCTGGGGCAGGGGAGGTGGGCCGGGAGGGACACGAGGGGTTTAGTCCGGAACAGGAGCGTCTACAGTGGCTGTGTTTTATCCTGTTTTTTTTTTTTTTTCTTTTTCTAAAAATGTAACAATTAAAATTCCAAAAATAAAATCCCTTCCGGGACCTCCGCCCCTTGTTCCCCAGCCCCCACCTCCAAAAAGAGGCCCCATGGGTGGGGGTGGGGGGAAAGAGGAAAAAAAGAAAAGAGAAAAAAACCCACTTTTCTGTTTTCTTTTTTCTCAGGAGGCCCAAGAGTCTTTGAGGCAGTGGAGGAGGTGGTGGGGGGGTGATGGTGGTGGAGGGAGGCGGGGAGAGCAACAGGGTGTACGGGCTGGGGCTCAGGTAGGACCTCCAGCTGAACCCCACCCACCAGGAGCTGGGAGTGGGGGGGGGTCCTCGCCAGATGTTCCTGTGCAGGCACTGCACGCCCTCTTGGCAGCCTGATGCTCTTTTTGGGCCCCCACCTCGGCCGCCATGGAGGGGAGGCCCGGAAGGCCCGGGGCTTCCTCTGGAGGGGGCGGGGTCCTCAAGGCAGGCAGAGGGGGGCTCTCAGCAGACAGGGCCAGGGGGCTGCTGCGGCCCCCAGCCTCCACAGAGGCATCTGGGGACACGGACTCGTCCTGGCCCGTGGCCACACTATCTGCTGAGTCGGCTTGCTGTGTGAAGCGTGGTTCCTCTCCCTTCACGGCTGTGGGCACAGCCTGGCCATCCACGTCCGACAGCTCCTCAGCGGGGGATGGACGCTGGGCCATGGACAAGTCCTGCACTTCAAATGCACCTGGGGCGGTAGACACCTCCTCCTCTTCTTCCTCCTCCAGCGTCAGCTCAAACTGGAACTTATCTGGTGGGGGTGGGTGGCCTGGCCCTCTGGGCTCCTCCTCGGGCGGTGGTGAAGGGCTCTGCCGGATGGCGCTGTAGTACCAGTCCCGGTTGTCCTCCAACGTGTCCAGGATCTCCTGGGCATCTGGGTGGACCAGGTCAGCCCATGTCTCCCACAGCGGGTGTACAATATAGTCGATGAAACCCACCTGGGAGAGAAGGGAGAGAGGTATAAACTGGTGGCCCGCGGGTGCAGATCGTCTTGCCATGCTGTGGGATCTAGAGGCCGACAGCATTTCACCTCGTCATCCTGCTTCTCCAGATGCACCCTGGAAAAACTCTTGCACGGGTGAGAAAAAGAAAAAAACTTTACATATGAGATGCCAACAAATACTAGAAACTTCCATATATCTGTCAGTTGGGAATTAGTTTTAAAAAATTGTGGTACACCACAGATATTAATAATGACTTTTTTTTTGGCAACAAAGAAAAACTAGAAATAACTCCGTGGCAGAGTATTGGCTAACCCACTCTGATATTATCTTCCCTCCTTTTTATTTTTTTAAGCTTTTTAAAAAAATATTTTATTTATTTGTTAGAGAGAGAGAGACAGCACAAGCAGGGGGAGCAGCAGGCAGAGGGAGAAGCAGGCTCCCCGCTGATCAGGGAGCTCGATGCAGGACTCAATCCCAGGACCCTGAGATCATGACCTGAGCCGAAGGCAGACGCTTAACCAACTGAGCCACCCAGGCGTCCCTCTTCCCTCCTTCTTATTAATAGAATCTTGATTTTTCTTGGTGGAGGCAATGCTTCCCCCATACAGTTAAAAACTACATTTCCCAGCCTCCTTTGCAAAGAGAGGATCGTGATGTGACCACATGTAGATGTAGAAGATGGGAGTTAGGGTGGGAGTCAGGGGTAGGGGTGCTGCCTCAACTGGCAGAGACCTTTTCTCCCTGCTTTGTAGCCAGAATGGCTAGAGCTTACACAGCATCTGTGACCATGAGAGGCATCTCTGGGGACAGAGGCCCCATGCTTTGGATGGTAGGAGAGAAATCTCCTAGGTGCCTGACCATTTCATGGAGCCCAAGGGAGCGGTGTTCTTTCTCTAGGCTTTTTTACATAAGAGGGAACAAACATGAAGATTTATCTTGTTTGAGTCACTGTGAATTTGTAACTCCTCAGCACCTAAATGTCCAGCTACAGGAGAAAAACCATGTCTCCCCAGAAACCATTAGCCGTCTATACTGTGAGAATACTATACAACAGTCAAAAACGATGAGCTAAATCTACACAGAATAACTTGGACAGATCTCCAAGGCATTGTTTGGAAGAAAAGGCAAGCTGTATAAAAATCGGTATATATTGATAAAATTCATATAAAAAAAAAAAAGCAAAACCCATTGGGCACCTGGGTGGCTCAGTCGGTTGAGCATCTGCCTTTGGCTCTGGTCATGGTCCCAGGGTCCTGGGATCGAGCCCCACATTGGGCTCTCTGCTCAGCAGGAGCCTGCTTCTCCCTCTCCCTGCCGCTCCCCCTGCTTGTGCTCTCTATCAAATAAATAAATAAAATAAAAAAAAAAACTTTAAAAAAGCAAAACCCATGAACTATTAAGTTGCCTGTAAACATAACTACATAATAAAATGTATGAAACTGGTTTTCCCAGGCTTTGGAGGATGGGGGTGATCTGCAGGTTCAGGGGACATTTGGAAGCATCCAGAAATATTTTTGGTTGTTGTAACTGGAAGGGGAGGGTGGAGGCCAGGGATGCGGCTCTACATCCTCCAATGCACAGGACGGCCCCGTGACAGAGGATGATCCGGCCCCAGATGTCAACAGTGCCAGTGCTGGGTAACTCTGGTCTGGAGAGGCATGCACAGTGAACCGGGAAAAGTAGGTCTCACCAGGGAGGAGACTGGAAGTGGGGAGGGTGAGAAGCTTTCACGCTCACACTTTACAAACAAGATTGTGTTTCTGTACCTCTTGTTAAGTTAAATAAGCACACGATGACGAGTCATCGCATCTCATTTCAAAATCCACCCAAAATCAAGGCTAAGCATTTGCCTTTGGTCCAGGTCATAATCCCAGGGTCCTGGGATGGAGGCCCCACATCTGGCTCCCTGCTCAGCCTGCTTCTCCCTCTCCCTCTGCCCCTCCCCCTCTGCTCATGCTCTGTCTCTTGGTTTCTCTCTTTATCAAATAAATAAATAAATAAATAAATAAATAAATCTAAAAAAAAAAAAATGCACCAAAAATCAAGGGCAAGATCAGTGGCCAGGTTACAGGGAAATTGAGAGGCTGTATGGACAGAAGGTCTGTAACTAAGAGCCGGGTAAGTATTATTATTAATGCTATTTGGTGGCTTGCACAGGAGTTAGAACTGTTTGACTCAGGTCTACAAGTGGCGAGTCCAGAGGCTCAATTTAGTTGTTCTGTAGAAGAGAAAATGTTGCAAATTTCCCATCAAGATAGAAAAGGAAAAAACAAAAACAAAAAACCCACAGAAAACCCAGACTTTGAAGAGGGGCAGGTCAGGAGTGTCTGGGCCTCTCGGGAATCTAGGCCAGCATGGTATGGGGAGGGCCACCCTGCTGCCTTCCACAGGACCTGCAAAACTGTACCTGAGACTTCTCCACCGAGGCTGTGTGCTTGTCGCACATGGGGCTGATCTCCATGCCCCGCTCCCGCTCCCGGTCGCCCTGCTGGAAGAACTCGGCCATGATGCGGTCTGTCCACTGGCGGTACAGCTCCAGTGGCTTGGTGGGGTTGCTGAGGTCCGCACAGTGCACCATGTTCCGAAGGACCTGCACGAGGTGGGGGACCTTCAGAGGCCATGCCCCTGTCACAGCGTGGGACCTCATGCTTCCTTACCTCCCCCTTTATGGGGAGAGTGAGGAGAAGGGGTAGTGGGGCTATGGAGAGAGGGAGGGGCAATGGCAGGGAGAGGGAAGAGGAAGGGAGGAGGAGAGAAAAGAAAGAGATGGGTGGAGGAGAGGAATGAAGGTGATGTTGGGGGAGGCAGAGGAGACAGGAAGAGGTTGACGGAAGGAAGGGAAGAGGAAATGAGGAGGGATGGCAGGAGATGGGGGCTGGGATGGAGAGATGGGAGAGAGAGAGAAAACAAAGAGACAGGAAGATGGGCAACATGGGAGCTGGATGCTGAGGGAGGCGAGCCACCCAGACCCAAAGGGGAGAGAGAAAGAGAGAGGCTCTAGTCTCCTTATATGGTGGGCGAGGGGGCACCTGGATGCGGTCGGAGTAGTTGTCCAGCAGGAGGACCCCTGAGCTGGTCACTTTCTTGGTCTCCACCATGGTCTTCAGGTCTGCCAGGAGGGTCATGTGTTTGGACATGTCCGTGGCCAGCACCTGCGGGTGAGGGGGCATCACAGGGGCCGCTGAAGCCCTGCTCTGGGCCGTACCGACCCGACCTGTGCCTCTATAGAGTTTTCACTGGCACAACCTGTTCCCAGCCCCCACCAGGGACGCCTCTCCCGGGGCTTCCGGGGCTGGACTCGGACCCTGCCGCTCCCCAAGCCGCAGAGGCAACCTTTCCTGTCGGGTCCCCGCCTCGGCCCCGCCCACCATGTCGATGACCATCTTGCGCAGGCTCTGCCGCTGTCGCTTGCTGAGGTTCTGGAAGATGTCGCAGTTGTCTTCCTGCAGCAGCTTGAAGCCCACGGCCAGGTGGTGGTTTTCCAGCACCGACTCATCGTTGTACATGAGCGCCAGCTCCGAATCTGCGCCCAGGCCCAGGCAGGTGGTCAGGGATGGGCAGGGGCCACGGGTCAGCAGCGCGGGGTGGGGCAGCGCAGGCCCCACCTCCAGCCCGGCAGGCCCCGCCTCTAGCCCGGCTGGTCCCGCCCCCGGGGGTCCACTCACTGGTGTTGATGAGGAACTGGTTGGAGACCCCAGGGTGGTCCACGTCATGAATGGCAGCCGCAAAGAGCGCGGCAAGAATCTCCAGGTCCGTGAACACAGCCTAGGAGCAGAGAGTGGGGTCGGAGAGAGATGGGTTAGAAAGATGAGGGATCTGAGAAACAGGATAAGAGAGAGATGGGGGGTGTCACAAAAGAGGGGGGCAGGAGAGAGAGATAAGAGTCAGAAAGAAGCACAGGATCAGAGAGAGATGGAGGTCAGAGACCTAGGGCCAGGGAGACAAAAGGGAGATGGGAGGTGGGCAGTGAGAGCAAGAGAAAGACAGGGTGGGGGGACACGGGGGCCAGGCTCACATCGAGCGCGGGTGTGGCCAGCAGCACGTGCGTGGACTGCAGCACGTCGGCCGCGTGCAGGCTGTTGTGGTAGGCCACATCGGGGTGGTAGTGGTCCTCCAGGGTCAGCATATAAGTCACCATGGTGTCCACTGGGATGCGGAACTTCTTTAGCAGGTCCCGCTCCTGAGGGCAGGTACAAGGGGGGCAGTGACTCCCGCTGCCTCTCGGCTCTCCATGCTGCCCTCCCCCCCGCACCCTGCCCCACTCGGCCCACCCTACCTGAAATATCGTGTACATGATGCAGCTGAGGGAACGGCCTCCGGCGCACTCTGACACACAAAAGATGTTCAGACCCCACTTGTTCAAGTTCTCCAGTTCCTGGCAGAGTTGGAGGCCAGAGGTCAGGAGCCCACAAGACCCAGGGCCAAGCCCCCAGCCACTTGGGTCAGAAGTTCCTCTCGGATGATCTTGACCCCTCTCGACTCTTTCCTAGCAATTCACAGCTCTGGCGTGAAAGTAGCACCATTATTGCTCACCCAGCAGCGGCGTGCTCAGCGGCACGGGATTTACCGTCCGTCTCTTACCGGCCGGAAGATAACAAAGCAACCACGGCGACTGTGTATTATTGAGTGATTATTATCTGCCGAGCATTACACTAAGTGCTTGATCTCATTTGGTTGGTTTGAGAACCAAAGCCCAGAGGAGTGATGAGACCTCCCCAAGACCTTGTCTCCCACGAGTGGCCAAGCTGAAATGTGAACTTCCCTAGGCTGACCCCAAACTGCTCATCCGCGCCAGGGGGAAAGGAACACGGCCTAGTTTTCCATGTCTTCCCAGAACCCTGAACAGTGCCAGCACACAGTAGGTGCTCAATAAATGCTGGGTGACCGAAGGCGGCACAGTCTAGTGCCGGCTGGCAGGTTACAATAAATGGCAACTAAGTGAGCCAACAAACATGCACCACGCACCGCGTCCACTGTACAAACCCACGTGGGAGACCGTGTTTAGGTGTGACCAAAGAGCCGGGGGCTGAACCCAGGTCTGGCCAGTAGTGGATGCTATGCGGGTTCTGCCCAGACCCCCTTCACTGACTGCTGCACTTACCCCCCACCAGCTTCGACTGTTGCTTACCAAGACTCACATTGCTCTGTTCTCCAGAAAACTGCTCTTGCCCCTACAGGAGCTACATGGAGGAGGTAATGCTGTCCACTCTGGGGGCAGCCCACAGCCGATCACTGACACAGGGGTACGAAAGTCCGGCACTCTTGCCTCAAGGTGGGCTCAACTCTGTGGTGGTATTCACACTGCAGAGCTCCTCGAGGGGTCAGGCTGAGGCCAGATTCTAGCTGACGCCACCTCCGGGCTTAGCTCCTTCCTATCCTGCTTCCTCTAACTCCCCCTCTTCTGAGAGTCTCATAACCCCAGTACACCTGAATCCTCATTTCAGACCGACCCAATGCCCAGTCCTTGTCTGGGCCCCAGGAGACGCCTGTTCCTCTCTAGTGCAGCCCCTGCTGAGCCGCCACTCACTTGGGCCAGGAGCTCCTCTTGGTCAGTCTTCACCCCAAAGCGGGGGATGCTGGAATCATTCAGGCTGCTGCTGTGCCTCAACTTCTTCACCCCTGTGATCTGAGACATGGGCTGGAACTGCGGCCCAGGGGGCGGGGGCTGCTGGGAGGGTCTCTGCCGCGGGGCTGGCTGTTTTTCTCGATCCTTCATTGTGGGTGATGGAATCTCCACTTCATTCTGCTTGTCTGCAGAAGATGGACGAGAGACAAGCATGAGCACCCCACAGAGATGCCTTCATCTGGCCTTCAGTTCTCCCCTGCTCCCCACCATGCCCTGGGAAGGCTCACTCAGGAGGGCAGATCCCTTCAGGGTGTCATGCTGTTGGTTACTTATAGGCTGGAAACCAGAAGGAAGGTAGGAATTCTTCTGGGAGGTGGTGGGCAGGAGTGGGGACCCTGGGGTGGGCCCAGAGCTATGGGGTGGCCCCAGTCTGATCGCCAGGTTTGGCAGGGGAGTGGCATGGGAAGTCAGGAAGCTGGGTGGGGATACTAGAGAAAGTCGCTGCCTGGCCTGTATAGGCAGGGAAACTTCTCGGGCAGGGGAGACCCCTCTGTGGTGACTAAGAGTGCTGGTGGGGGTGGAGAGCACTGGGAAGAGGGAGGGAAGGGTAGTCTCTGGCTCCATGAACCGCCCCCACCAGCCCACCCCTTTGACACCAGCCGCCTGGGGGCCAGCCCCAGGAGCCCTCTTCCTGAGCTTTCAAGGGCTTCCAGAGCCAAGCCGGGGCCACCCATTGTGACCTGGGGCCCTGCCAGTCAACAAGGCCTAATAGGGGTTATTTGCATGCTGTGCTCCCATTGGCTGGATCTCAGAACTCTGCGCGGCCACACCCCCATTGGCGGGAGCATTTGAAACTCTGAACCCTTCTCTCGAGCTCCGTGCAGGGCCGTTCTCCAGAATTTGGAAACCTTTGGTGATAAATTGAGAAGGTGAAATTATCCTGTGTTTGTGGGAGATAGCCTCAGCTTGGCCTCTTGGGTTCAGAGATTAGGACGAGTTGGAGGTCCCCATGAGCTTGAGGGTTCTAATGAGTTTGAGGTATTCTGTATAACTGTATTGGGTCTGGAAAGTTTGGAGGAGTCCACTGAATTTGAGGGTCATATAAAGTTGGGTGATTCTACTGAAGTTGGGAGACTTTTCAGCTTGAAGGGGTTTTTAAAGTTTGAGGGTCTTTTCTGGGCTCTTAAGAACAGCAGTTCCCTTAAGTTTGAGAACCCTGCTGAGGGTGAGCATCTCTCTTGGGTTTGCGGGATCTCCTGAATTTGTGTGTGTGTGTGTATGGGGGGGGGTAATCCAAGTTTGGACATTCCACTGAATTCGGGGAGGCTTTCAGCCTGGAGGCATTTAAAGTTTAAGAATTCTATTTGAGTTTGTGGGTTTCTTGGGGTCTTGAGTTTGAAAGTTCCATTGTGGTTCCGCTGAGTTTGGAGGGGCTTTTCTGCTTGGAGAGATTTTTTTTTAATGTGGAGGTTCTATAAAGTCGACATCCCTCTGAGTTTGGGGGGCATCGAGAGTATGGGAACTCTTGAGCATGGTAACATTGATCTTTGGGGAATTAGGAGTCAGGGTCCCTTGGGCTAATGTCAGCAATTGGAACTGCGGTCTGGGGTAGCCCCCTCCAGTCCAGGCGTGCAGCCTCCCCACAAAGTGCTGCCCTTCACTCACCCAGGAATGTGGTGGAGATGTACTCAGAGACCTGGTTTCCTGACCTGCTCATCTCTGACAGGTGTGTGAGTTCACGGTTTAACATCCTCTTGAACTAAGGTGAAGGAGGCAAGAAGGAAGGAATGATGGGGAGACAGGGCATCAGAGGGTGGGGGTGGTCAGCCCCTCCCCAGAAACTTCTGAAGACCCCACGAGTCCCTCCTACTTCTCTGTTCAGCCAACAGAGCCCTCAGCAAGCTGCTAGAGGGGAGGGGTCAGCCCCTCCCGCCCTCCCAGGTCTGGATGGGGGCTCCAGGCTTAGAAGTCCGGGCTCAGCATACCCCTCCCTTCCTGAGGAAGGGGAGCACCCCTTCCCAGACTTCCTCCTCCTCCGGCCCAAAAGGAGGAGCCAGAGGGGCACCTGTGGAAGGGAGGGGCTCCTGCCTAACAGTGAGCCAATGGGGTGTCAGGAGAATCCCATCGCCATGGTGATGGGAGTCTCCTTAGCAACTCCCCCTCCAACCAGCTACAGAGCTGGGGGAAAGGGGGGCAGTCCGCAGGCCCCTTAACCCTTGCCTTCCCAGAGCTACCCTGGCCCAAGTCTTCCCAGATATGGACCCCACTCCCAAGGCGTCCTGGCCCCCAGCTCCCAACCCAGTTTGGAAGGAGAGAATACAGTCTGTCCTTTTCAGGAGAGAATGCAAGTTCTGGGTGAAGAGAAGGTTGGGCAGGGGCAGGGGAGAATAGTGAGCTGAGGAAACCTTGTTCGGTCACCCAGGGGAGGGGGGTTCCCATCATAGTCCCCCTCCCCCAACCTCAGAGGGGTGGATAGATGCACAGATGAATGGAGTAGACACAGAACCAGGCCTGGCAGTCCCTCCTGGTCCCTCCATGCCACTTCACACAAGCGTCTGCTGTGACATTGTGCATGGAGGAGAAAGGGCATTGGTTCCCCGCCCCCAAGCTCCACCAAAGCACCCCCAAACCAGGAGCAGACTCCGTCCAGAGAGGCAGGAGGGACACTTTGACAGGAAGGGTAAGCTCACATAGCCCACACCAGGATGGGGTGCTTACTCCTCCCAGTGCTGCCAGAGACCCCAGTTGCAAAGAAAGATACACATACACACACAAGATGGACCCACAAAGTCACACAACCACACACAGAGTCACAGACTACCATCTCACACAGTTTTACATAGCTACAGACACACAAGTCAAGGGGCATACACAATAAGGCAGTCACTGACACTTGGGGTCACACGCCCCAGAAATCACACAGCTCTGGGCTCACAAACGTGTCCCAATACACACCACCACAAACAGAGCCATATGATCTCAGAGAGGGCCACATCATGACCCAGGCAAATAAGTATATGGTCAGACGGCCCCACACCACTGCAGGCACACACACAGGCGAGTGCTGACAGTCACACCCAGCCAGAGACCCACATCCCCAGCCACCCACTCTCCCTGCCCAACCCTGGGCCACACACAGAGACAGACAGTCACAAGGTTTCATGTTCAGGCCACACACGTGCACAGCTGCACACACCAGCCCAGACCAGGGGCTGGAGGATCCAAGGTGGGAGGGCCAGGGCCGAGTCTCCTGCCCATCCCCCACCCCAAGTTCCCCTACCTGGTCCCACCAGCCCACCAGCCACGGCTTGGAGCAGGTCTCACAGAAGAAATCCACCAAGGGCATCTTGAAATCTTAGCCCCGCTTGGGGCTGCCGCACAGAGAGGCTGGGTTTGGGGAGTCCCGGGGTTAATAGCCACTGTGTGTGGGGGGGGTTCTGGGCAGGTGGGCAATGCAAGGGGGAGCCGCGGAGGGGCCTGGGCCAGCCCAGCAGGGCTGGGGGCTCCCCTCCCCTCCGCGCTCCCGACAGCAGCCCTGGTTACATGGTCTGCCAGCCCCTGGCCCTGATGGGCCCCCCCGCGGCAGCGGCTGGAGGCGGCCTGGGACCCCTGCCCATGAGGGGGCAGGGCGAGGGTCCCGGGAGGTGGCTTCGGAGGCTCTGGGCTCCGTGTGCGCGCCTGTGTGTGTGCGTGTGCGTGCTCACTGCAGCACTGGCAGGCTGCATGCGACGTCAGGTGGTGCCGGGGGTGGGGGGGCGTTAAAGGGGCATCCAAGCCCACGGGCCTAAGCCAGGATCAAGGTAGGGCTGCCAGGGATAGACAGGAAGGCACACACACCCTCCAGAGGACATGTCCCCTCCATGGACACACCCAGAGTCAAAGACACACACCCAGACACTCTACACATTCATAGACACACAAACAGTCTGAGACACACCTTCCACACCAACACACAGGCAAACACACACACGGTCACAACTCTGATGTCCAACACATTTACAGGTAGACAGTTGAGCATACAGGATGTAAACACCTTCAGACACACCCCTTCTAAAAACAGAGACTCAAACCCAGACGTGGAGACACACACCTAGGGAAAATCACCTAGATATACCGGACACACTTAACACACACTCAACACACCCACAGACACACTTTCAAACAAACACAAATACCCATGTGGCCTTGGGCACAAACAGACCCTGAGAAATCCACAAGGAGATGCTCACACTCACACCCATAAATACACACACACACCTTCGCAGAAACACACCCGAAGACCTACATTTAGAGATAGTCACATTCTCAGATGCTCAGTACACCCTCAGAGACACAATCACCCTCAGACTTGAATGTTCCCAGACAAAACTCCACCCACAGGTGTAGGCACCCCCCCAACACAGACTCCTCCACCTGCAGACTCATTTCCTGATAGGCATCCTCCCACGAGGGCTACCGCCATGCTGCACAACTCCAGAAACATCATTCATATTGCCTGCTTTCTGAATGGTCCCTCTGGAGTTGTGCAGTACACAATCTGCACAGCTGTACATGGAAGCCTTGCACCCCTCCCCTCCCGCAGCCTGGCAAGCACACACACGCACAGAGTCACAAACACGTGGAAATACACACTCAGATTCATTCCTAGACCAACTCACACTTGTGAACAAACATACATACCCTCTGGCACAGGCCCACACACTTACAACCCAGTACAATTGCCTGTGCACACCCATACATCCTCCATAGGTACACATCTGCACACCACTCCTGACTTCCTGACGTGCCCTCTTAAAACCTCTCCTCACACCCCACCTTGTGCTGCAAATGTGTAGTCAACAAATTGACAGCCACACAGACCCACAGTCTCATATACACTTGTAGACTCTAGCATAGGACAACCCCCTCTAAGATAGATGGTTGTCTGCATACAGATGTACAGACACCCACACCCACACACATTCACACACACCAGGCTCCCCCCACCCCTGGGAGAAGTCAGACTCCACAGGAACAGGCACCCTAGGCAGCTGGTCCAGCCTAGGGATGGACTCCCACCTCGTAGGCCCCCATCCACAGATTGGCCCCGCCCCTTCCAGCCCCGCCCCATGGTTAGCCCCGCCCCCGGCCCCCGGCCAGCAGCTAGCCCCACCTCACAGTCCCAGGGAATGGTCCCACCTCATTGGCCCTATCTAGAAACTGGCCCCGCCCCTATGGATGGCCTCACCTACAGGTCCCACCCAGCAGTTGGCCCCCATCCTCAGGCCCCCAGGAGGGGCTGGTTCCGCCCTGCTGGCTCCAGGCCCGCTCACCTTGTGAGAGGCCATCTCGCTCACGGAGCGGTAGGTCTGCATGGTCTCCAGCTGTTCGAGACACCAGTCCAGCTCCTCCAATGTCTCCCGGGCCAACTGCTGACATGTCTCTTCTGGAGAAGGGGCAGCACAGGTGGTGACCCAGAGGCCCCAGCCCGTGATGATGGGGGTCCACCAGGTGAGAGGGGTGCTGGGAAAGGACAGTTAAGACAGCCACCCCAAGTGAAGGGACCCCCTCCCCCTACTGGAGCAGCAAGAGAGGCCCTTTCCCAGCCCCTGGGCTTTGTTACCTGACAGCGTGGCCTTGCAGACGGGGGTTGGGCCGCCCAACGGGGACCGTCTGCAAAGAAATGGGGCTCCAGCATCAGCCTGTGTGCCCCCAGATTCCTGCCTCCCCCTCTCCATGAATAATGCCGATTTTCCTTTTTCTGAGCGCTGTGTCCCATGTACTCACTCTGCAGCCTCTCACAGAGAGACCCATGAGGACCCATTTTACAGATGAGGAAACAGGCTCAAGGAAGTGACTGATCAGAGGTAGGGACAGGTCCTTTGTCTCCAAAGCTCCTGCTTCCTTGAGCATCTCTCCCCTAACTCCTGGAGGGACCAGCAGTTCTCAGCCATGCACCTGCTGCCACATAATAACTACTGCTATTTAGGGAGCACTTACTATGTGCTGGAAAATGTCCTCACATTTCTCTATGTATTATCTTTCAGACTCTTCATGGCAGGTGCTATTAAATTCCCATTTTATGGAGGGGGAGCAAAGGTACCACAAGATGCTATTTGGCCAGAAAGTTGGCACGGGGGCCTGCAGTGGCCCCAAGGCTGGGGTAACTGGCTACCCTTAGCCTCGACACCATGTGTCTGGACCCCTTGGTCTTTATTTTTAAGTTTCTGTCTTAGGCATTCAAATTGTAATGGTTACTGGCTTAGAGGGAGCTGTTGCCTGAACAGAGGCTCAGAGAGGTCAAGTTCCTGCCTGAGATCACACAGCAGAGCTACGAGTTGAACCCAGGTGTGCTTAGCCTTATGATCATGAGCGTTGGGGCCCAGCCTTGACTTACTTGTTGCTGGGAATGGGCACATTGGTCAGGAGTGAGAAGTTGCTGCGAACACTCCGGAGACTGGCCAGCACCTGGGATAGGGAGCAGCAGTGAGGAGAGGGAGCCACCTGGAGGGGCAGCTGGGGCTAGGCTAGGCTAGGCCCTTGTCCCCAAGTGTGGGGGAGGGTTGGAATCCTTTCCCTCCTTTTTTTTTTTTTTTTTAAAGATTTTATTTATTTATTCGACAGAGATAGAGACAGCCAGCGAGAGAGGGAACACAAGCAGGGGGAGTGGGAGAGGAAGAAGCAGGCTCATAGCAGAGGAGCCTGACGTGGGGCTCAATCCCATAACGCCGGGATCACACCCTGAGCCGAAGGCAGACGCTTAACCGCTGTGCCACCCAGGCGCCCCTGGAATCCTTTCCCTCCTTAAGAGAGGGGTCTTACCTGGGCAAAAGGTGTCACAATGAGGTCCTCAGCGTGCCTGCAATCAAGGACAGAGGCAGGTCAGGCATCCTCACAGTGGGACACCCACAGGCCTGGGTGGAGAAGGGTTAGGGTGCCAGAGAAGCAACTCTCTAGAGTGGACACTCTGGGGGTTGGGCCTGGGGAGGTTGGTGGGCTGGGAGGGGAGGCTCTAACAGGTGAGGGCAGAAGGCACTTACACCTCCCAAGGGTAGACACCTGTAGGGGCTGGTCCCGAAGGAAATGGTGGTCAGAGAGAGGAGCTCACATGGGTGGGCAGGGAGGGGGTGTGCGGAGACAAAGACAATGGCCATAAATACACTGCCAGGGCTGGGCTTGGTGAGAGCAGTGGGCAGGAGGGGGTGGGGAGCAGGAAGGAGTCAGGGGAGCTGAGGTGGGTACCTGGATGGGTAGGGCCAGGGCTGGAGGATCCAGTGAGAGGGGAGGGGGCTGAGCAGGTCTGGGGGTGCTCACACCTCAACAGGTGGTCGTGATAAGAGGGGCTGGCTTAGGGAAGCCTGGAGGGGGGGAAGGAAGAGGGGGCTCAGCCAAGGTGGACAGTCTGTGGAAGAAGTGGCAGTAGGGAGGGACTCAAGTGGAGTTCCCTCCTTGTTGGAGAGACAGGCTGAACGGGGACAAGGCCCCAGTTGCCAATGGGTAGGAGTGGCCTTGGGCAGGCTGGGTGGGTGGGACTGAGCCCTTGCTGTGGGGCTGTTTACTTTTCACTGGAAGGGAGAGGTGGCCCCAGGGCTTGGGCAGTGTCCCCACTCCCTGCTAGCAAGGGCAGCTCATGCTGGGAGCAGGCCTGGAGGGTGAGAAGGGGGTGCTCACGCCTCGCTGGTGACCGAGGAGTTCCGGGACATAGTTTTGGGGGACATGTCGTAGTCGCTGTCCGAACGGTACAGGAAGGACTCCCGGCGCTGGCTGGCAGCGGCCCCAGCATGCAGCACGAGGCCCGGGCTCGCCTGCGAGTCCAGGGGGCTGCGGCCAGGAGATGGTGTGGGCCCATTCTCTGCCTCGAAGCTGTAAGGGGATGGGCGAGAAGAGAGGTCAGGGGGGCTGCGATGGTACTGGGGAGGTCAAGAGGAATAAGATTACCAAGGAAATTCCTGGTAGAGGCAGGAGGGGCAGATAGAAGGCATTAAAGAGAGACAGATACCCCAAAAGAGATGGGAGACAGGGAGTTGCAGAGATCAAACAACTATTGAGTGCCTTTGTGAGCCAGGCTCTGTAGAGGTGCTGGGGACACAGCAGTGACCAAGACAGACCACCATCTGTCCTTCATGGACATGGGGAGGGCTGGACTATAAACAGGTTAGCCTAGTGGCAGTGCACACCCCAAAAGTGTGGGGGCCTTCTTGGCTCTACTCTTTACTTGAAGCTCAAGTCTATTCAGAATCTGTCTACTTTGCACCCCCTCCTTGGTCAGCCCTGCCTCGTTGCTTGCCCGGGCCAGTGCATTTGTCTCTGCCCTGGTTGCTGGCTCCTGTCTTTGCCCCTCAGTCTGTTCCCCTCCACTGTGGCCAGAGGGAGCCTGTGAACACTTGTGTCAAGTCACATCCTTCTTTTGCTCAGATGCTTCTAAGGCTTCCAGCTCACCCAGAGCAAAAGCCAAAGTCCCCACTGTGGCCCACAAGGCCCTGCCCCATGACCCCCCAGTTTACCCCTCACTCACTCTACTCCAGCCACAATGGTGGCTCCTTGCTGTTTCCTAAACATTCCAGATACATTCCTGCCTCAGGGCCTTTGCACAGGCTGTTTCCCCTACCCAGATCTCCAGTGGCTCCTCCTTCACCTCCTTCAGGCCTCAGCTCAAATGTCGTCTTCGCAGGGGGCCTCACCTGACCAACACATCTAAGATCTGAATCTCTGCCCTCATATTTTATATTTCCCCTCCTTAAAAAAAAGAAATACTACTTACCTGACATACTCTATATTTGACTTCTTTACTATTTGCCTTCCTTTCTAGAATTAAGCTTTGCAGAGCAAGGATTTTTGTCTGCCTTGTTCACTGCTCTATCCCTTGCGTCAAGAAGATGGCCTGGCATATGGGGAACACGCAATTAACATTGACTGAATAAATCATAAAACGTAATGAATGAATATATGAACTGGATTGTGCCATGCACAGAATTAAAAACCAGGTGGGTGACGGAAAGTTACTGGGAGGTGATTTTAGCTTCTGTAGTTGAGCCAGGCCTCTTTGAGAAGGGGACATGTGAGCAGGGCCTGAAAGATGGTCAGGAGGTAGGAGAAAACACTCTGGGGGGGCGGGCAGGAAGAGCAAGTGCAAAAGCCCTGGGGCAGGATTTGGTTTTTGTTTGAGGACTAGCAAGGAAGCTGGTGGGACTAGAGTGGAGATACAGGCTGTGATGGAGACACAGCTACAGAGAGAGGGGAGGAAGGCTAGGACCCCAGCCTGGGGGCACTGGCAAGACAGAGATCCTCAGGACGAGGCAGGGAGGTGCTGGCTCTGCCAGTTCCCAGAGGTGTGACTTGAGGGGACGTGGCTGAATTTCAGTTTCCTCATCCACAAAACGGGGACAAGCACCACCTCCCTCAGCTCATCCAGGTGACCAGCGTGAACACAGGGACAAGGCTCAGGATGGCGCCCAGCACAGAGCTCAGGAAACACTGGCAATCGTAACTCAATCAGGCCCATACACCCACTTGGGCAGTGAACTCAGCAAGGCCGCCGATACTGAGAACTGAGGATGTGTATAGGAGCTATGTGCCTGCAGCATACTGTGTGGCCTCGGGAGGGCCACGGCCCTCTCTGGGCTGTTACCCTGGTGTTAAAGTGAGGGGGTTAGACGGGTCAGCCGACTTCAGGCTACGCTCTGGTGGGTGCAAGGGGGTAGGGGAAGGAAATGGAACCCTCCCTTTTCCAGTCCTACCTACTGAGAATCAGTGTAAGATTTTATTTGAATGGCCCTTCTGTTAAGTAATAAGTCTAAAATCTCCTAGAGTAGGACAGCCGAACCAGCATCCATATATTAGCCTTTTTGGTGGACCAGCCCTGGGGGAGGGGTATAGGGAGGGACTTTGTTGACCGCACTTTACAGATGAAGAAACTAAGGTCAGAGAGGAGAATGATTAGCTCTGGGTCACACAGCAAGAGCATGGTGAGGTCCGAATTCAAACCCAAGTCTTGTAACCCCTCAAATGCCACCCTCTGCCTGCTCAAGCCCCGTTCGAGCACATTCCTACTATTAAAGCAAATGTTCCGAGCAGACAGGCAGCTGACACCAAAGGCAGGGTGATGCTGGGGGCCCTGAGCAACCAGGTATTCCAATTTTAGGAAAGAAATCAGAAATTTTATTTTTTTTTAATTATTATTTTTTATGTAGGCTCCACACCCAGTGTGGAGCCCAACCCTGGACTCAAACTCACGACCCCGAGACCAAGACCTGAGCCGAGAGCAAAGAGTTGGACACTTAACCAACGGGACCACCCAGGCACCCCAGAAATCAGAAATTTTAAACAGGCAAAAATTCAAACTTAAAAAAAAAAAAATTCAAAAAACTTCATAAAAACTCTGAAAACTTCTGCTCTGCAAAAGACACTGTCAAAAGAATAAAAAGACAGGGGCGCCTGGGTGGCTCAGTCGTTAAGTGTCTGCCTTCAGCTCAGGTCATGATCCTAGGGTCTTGGGATCGAGCCCCTCATCAGGCTCCCTGCTCAGCGGGAAGCCTGCTTCTCCCTCTCCTGCTCCCCCTGCTGGTGTTCCCTCTCTTGCTGTGTTTCTCTCTGTCAAATAAATAAATAAAATCTTTAAAAAAAAAAAAAAGAGTAAAAAGACAAGTTACATACTAAGAGAAAATATATGACAAAGAACCTGTATCCCGACTATATAATGAACTCTCCAAACTCAATAAAAAGAAGACAAGGAATTCAATTTAAAAATGAGCAGAGGTCTGGACAGTTCACCAAAGAAGATATACAGATGGCAAATAAGCATAGGAAACACCACTGCTCCTTAGGGAAATGCAAATTAACACCAGGAACTATCCCTTCACACCTACTAGGATGGTACAAACACACAAGAAACAAACAAGAACTGACGATAATGGCAAGTGGTGACAAGGATTTGGAGCAACAGGAACCCTCCTCCTGGGTTGCTGGAGGGAACGCCAAGTGGTTCAGCCACTCTGAAAGGCAGCTGGTCCGTTTCTTAAGCAATGAACCATACACTTACTGTGTGATCCAAAATCTACTCCTATGTTTATACCCAAGATAAGTGAAAATACGGTTGACCCTTGAACAACAAGTGGGTTAGGGGTGCTACCCCCTGCGAAGTTGAAAACCCACATATAACTTTTGGCTCCCCCAAAACTTGACTACTAACAGCCCACTGTTGTCCAGAAACCTTACCAATAACAGAAACAGTTGATTAACATGTATTTTGCATATGTATTATATGCCCTATTCTTACCATAGAGTCAACTAGAGAAAAGAAAATGTTATGAAGAAAATCATAGGGGTGGGGCGCCTGGGTGGCACAGCGGTTAAGCGCCTGCCTTCAGCTCAGGGCGTGATCCTGGCGTTATGGGATCAAGCCCCACATCAGGCTCTTCCGCTATGAGCCTGCTTCTTCCTCTCCCACTCCCCCTGCTTGTGTTCCTCTCTCGCTGGCTGTCTCTATCTCTGTCGAATAAATGAATAAAATCTTTAAAAAAAAAGAAAAAAAAAAAAGAAAATCATAGGGGCGCCTGGGTGGCTCAGTCAGTTAAGCATCTGCCTTCGGCTCAGGTCATGATCCCGGAGTCCTGGGATTGAGCCCCGAGTCAGGCTCCTGCTCAGCACAGAGTCAGCTTCTCCCTCTCCCTCTGCCCCTCGCCTGGCTTGTGCTCTCTCTGTCTCTCTCTTAAATAAATATTTTTTTAAAAAGAAAATCATAAGGAAGAAAAAAATACATTTCCAGTCTTGTTCTATATATATCGAGAAAAGTCTGCATCTAAGTGGACCCACACAGTTCAAGCCCATGTTATTCAATGGTCAACTGTGTATGTTTATTCAAAAACCTGCAGACAAATGTTTATAGAAGTTCTGCTCATAATCTCATAATCACCGAATTCTGGAAACAACTAAACCAAATCATCAACTGGTGAATGGATAATTTATGGCAGACCCATACCATGGAATACTATTCAGCAATAAAAAAAACTGGGGGGAGGGCGGCTGCCTGGGTGGCTTAGTTGGTTAAGTGTTTGACTCGATCTCAGCTCAGGTCTTGATCTCTGGGCTGTGAGTTCAGGCCCCACATTGGGCCCGGCGCTGGGCATGGAGCCTACTTAAAGATTTTGATTTATTATTATTTGCCAGAGAGAGAGCGTGCGCGTGCGAAAGAGTGAGCGCACAAGTAGGGGGAGTAGCAGGCAGACAGAGAGGGAGAAGCAGATACGCTGGTGAGCAAGGAGCCCGACATGGGGCTCAATCCGAGGACTCAGGGATCATGACCCAAGCCGAAGGCAGACTCTCAATCGCTCAATCGACTGAGCCACCCGGGCACCCCTGTGGAGCCTCCTTTAAAAAAAAAATTGTTTTTGAACTACTGTGAAACAGTAAGAAATATATATTTGGTCTCTGCCCTGGTTTCCTGTCACATAGTTCCGAAAACGCTAGGAATCTTTGCAGTGAAAAGTGTCTTTGTATGCTAAGAGATGACTCTCTGCTGGGGACACTGGAGAGCCTCAAGAGGGGGGCTGCTTGCTTGGGGAGCCAACCATGTGATTAGACAGCTGGAGCTTTCAGTCCCCCTCCCTGGCCTGGAAGGGAAAGGAGAGGAGGCTGAGGGAATCACCAATGGAATGGCCAGTGATTTAATCAGCTGTGCCTTCAAAATGAAGCCTCCATCAACATCCCTGAGAGTTTCGGGTTGGGAGGGCGGTGCACCTAGAGGGGGCAGGAAGCTCCATGCCCCTCCCCTTATACCTTGCTCCCTGCGTCTCTTCCATCTGGCTCTTTCTGAGTTGTCTCTTTTCTAATAAACCAGTCATCTAGTAAGTGCACTGTTTTCCTAAGTTCTGTGACCAGCTCTAGGAAATTAACCAAACCTGAGGCCGGGGTTGTCGGAAACTTGATTAATAGCCAGTAGGTCAGAAGCACAGGTAACACCCTGGACTTGAGACTTATGCTCAAGTGGGGGCAGCCTTACCGGACTGAGCCCTTAACCTGTGGGATCCGTAGTAATTCCAGGCAGTTAGTGTCAGAATTGAAACAGAATGTAGTTTATCTGGTCGGTGTCGGAGAGTTGCAGAATTGGTTGGCGTGGAGGGGAAAAAACCACATAAGTTTGGTGTCAGAAGTGAAGAGTCAGCAAGAGTAGAAAGAAACGGCAGTTTCCTTTTTAACTACTGATACACAAAACAACCTGAATGAGTCTCAGATGAATTTTGCTAAGAGAAAGAAGCCAGCAGTGGAGATCACCTGTGTCAAAACTCAGAACTGACTAAGAAGTGAATTTAGCAAAGTTGCAGGATATAAAGTCACAAAAATCGGTTGCTTTTCTGTACACTAACAATGAATAATCCAAAAAGAATATCATGAAAACAATTCCATGTACAATAGCATCAAAATGAATTAGATGCTTAGGAACGAACTTAACCAAAGGGACAGAAGTGCAAGGAAAACAAAAATGTTGCTGGAAGAAATTAAAGAAGGCACAAATAAATGAAAAGACACCCTGTATTCAAGAATGAGAAGACTTAATAACATGTTAATATTACCCAATGCAATCTATAAATTCAGTGCAATCCCTATCAAAATCCCAACAACAGGGGAAACTGGGTGGCTCAGTCATTAAGTGTCTGTCTTTGGCTTAGGTCATGATCCCAGGGTCCTGGGACTGAGCCCCCAGTTGGGGTCCCTGCTCAGTGGGAAGCCTGCTTCTCCCTCTCCCATTGCCCCTGCTTGTGTTCCCTCTCTCCCTGTCTCTCTCTCTGTCAAATAAATAAATAAAATCTTAAAAAAAAAATCCTAACAACAGTCTTTGCAGAAATTAAAAAAAAAAAATCCATCCTGGACTTCATACGTAATCTCAAGGGACCCTGAAGAGCAAAAATGAATCTTGAAAAAGAAGGGGTGCCTGGGTGGCTCAGTTGGTTGGGCAACTGCCTTCAGCTCAGGTCATGATCCTGGAGTCCCAGGATCGAGTCCCTCATCAGGCTCGCTGCTCGGCAGGAAGCCTGTTTCTCCCTCTCCTGCTCCCCCTGCTTGTGCGCTCTCTCTGTCAAATAAGTAAATAAAATCTTAAAAAAAAAAAAGAAAGAAAGAAAGAAATTGCACCTCATCAAAATTATCAGTTTTTTGCATCAAAGGGCACTATCCAGAGAGTGAAAAGGCAATCTATAGAATGGGAGAAAATTTTTGCAAATCACATATCTGATAAGGGATTAATATCTAGAATATATAAAGAGCTAAAACTCAACAACAACAACAAACAACCCAAGTGAAAAGTGGGCAAAGGACTTAAATAAACATTTCTGCAGAGAAGATATGGCATACCTCGGAAATATTGCAGGCTTCGTTCTGCAACACTGCAATAAAGCGTGTCAGATGGGTTTTTTCTATTTCCTGCGCATATAAAAGTTATGTCTACACTATACTGTGGTCTATTAAGTGGGCAGTAGCTTTATGTCTAAAAAGTTCATACTTTATTTTTTTTTAAGATTTTATTTATTTATTTGACAGAGAGAGACAGCCAGCGAGAGAGGGAACACAAGCAGGGGGAGTGGGAGAGGAAGAAGCAGGCTTACAGCAGAGAAGCCTGATGTGGGGCTCAATCCCAGGACTCTGGGATCACACGCCCTGAGCCGAAGGCAGACGCTTAACGACTGAGCCACCCAGGCGCCCCTAAAAAGTTCATACTTTAATAGAAAAATACTCTATTGCTAAAAAATGATAACCATCATCTGAGCTTTCAGTGAGTTTTAATCACTGGTCACAGATTGCCATAACAAATAGAATATTAATGAAAAAGTTTGAAATATTGCAAGAACTGCCACAATGTGACACAGAGACGTGAAGTGAGCAAATGCTGTTGGGGAAATGGCACTGATAGACTTGGCTTGACGCAGCCTTGCCACAAACCTTCAATGTGTAAAAACCACAATACCTGTGAAGTGCAATAAAGCGAGGCACAGCAGATAAGGTATGTGTGCATACAGGTGGACGACAGGCACAGGAGAAGTTGCTCAACACCATCAGTCATTAGGGAAATGCAAATCAAAGGTGCAATGAGACGTCACCGCACACTCATTGGAATGGCTATTATTTTTTTAAAAATAGGGGCGCTCGCTGGCTGAGTTAGTAGAGCATACGACTCTTAATCCTAGGTTCTAAGTTTGAGCCCCATGTTGGGTGCAGAGATTACTTAAAAATAAAATCTTTAGGAGGGGTGCCTGGGTGGCTCAGTCGGTGAAGCGTCTGCCTTCGGATCAGGTCATGATCCCAGGGTGCTGGGATTAAGCCCCACATCGGGCTCCCTGCTCCGTGGGGGGGCCTGCTTCTCCCTCTCCCTCTGCCCCTAACCCCACTTGTGCTCTCTCTCTCTCTCTCAAAATAAAAATAGATAAAAAAATTTTTTTAAATGAAATATTAAATACTCAAGAATTAAAAGCAAGACTCAAACAGATATTTGTAAACCAATGTTCACAGCAGCATTACTCACAATAGCCAAACGCTGGAAACAACTCAAGGGTCCATCAGTTGGTGAACAGATAAAGAAAATGTGGCATAATTGCCAATGCAATAGTATTCAGTCTTAAAAAGAGAGTGAAATTCTGACACGTGCCACCACACGGATGAACTTTGAAAACATTATGCTAAATGAAATAAGCCAGACACAAAAGGACAAATATTGTAAAATTCCACTTATATGAGGTCCCGACAGTAGTCATATTCATAGAGACAAAGTAGAATAGTGGGAGCCAAGCGTTGGGAAAGAGTGGGGAGTTAGTGCTTCATGGGGACAGGGCTGCAGTTTGGGAAGATGAGAAAGTTCTGGAGATGGATGGTGGTGATAGCTGCACAACTATGTGAGTGTACTTAACGACACTGAATTGTATACTCCATTACCAATTCAAATGGGTAATTATGTGTTAGGTATATTTTCCTACAATAAAAAACCCTCATACAGTGTATACTAAAAAGGGTGAATTTTATTATATGTCAATTTTTAAAAGTAAATTAAGAAAAAAAAAACCTCTTAAGGGGTGCCTAGGTGGCTCAGTCAATTAAGCATTTGACTCGATATCAGCTCAGGTCTTGATGTCAGGGTTGTGAGTTCAAGCCCCATGTTGGGCTCCACGCTGAGTGTGCAGCCTACTTAAAAAAAAAAAGAAGAAGAAGAAGAAGAAGAAGAAGAAGAAGAAGAAGAAGAAGAAGAAGGAGAAGAAGAAGAAAAGAAAAGAAAAGAAAAGAAAAGAAAAGAAAAGAAAAGAAAAGAAAAGAAAAGAAAACTCTTGAGATGAATTATTCCTAGATCATGAGGTTGGGCCTTCGATAACAATGCCCAATTACTGAGCATCTACTGTGTACCAGGTGCCACGTTAGATCCTTTTAGGTATACAGCAATAATAACAAGATACTTACTGAGTATTTGCCATGTGCCTAGCACTGTCCCAGTGCCTTATGTACATGAACCCAGTTATGTCTCCCATTGATTCTGTGAGTTGTGTTGTGTTAACATCCCAGCTCAACAAGGAGAGTGAGGCACGGAGAGGTGGCAAGGGGTTGGTGGCCTCACTGCCTGAGAACTATGTCCAGCTTCCCAAGGCATAGCCTGGATTTTTTGGCGCTGCTGAGCGCCACCAGGGAGGGGAGAGGAGCATACCTACATACTCAGGACCCCACCGTTGCCCCAGACACTGAAGCCAGGTTAGGGAAGGTGAGACCCAAGTCCCAGAGGCCGGCCAACCAGCATGGCTGGCCGATATTGCAGCCCCAGGGGACTCCACTCACGTAAGCAGGAGCCCAGAGGCCAGGATGGGAAGAGGTTCCCTGGGGCCCTGCTGTTTGTGCTTCCAGGAGCTGCTGTCCCCTGGGCTTCGGAAGGGCAGAGGGGAGGGGATTAGGCCTGTGGAACTGCAGGCTGTGTGTGTGTGTGTGTGTGTGTGTGTGTGTGTGTGTGTGGTCAGGGGTGAGGGGGTCTCGGCTACCCTACAGAATTGCACCCCAGGGCTATGTGGAGTCACCCTTCCTTCCCTGGCCTGCCGCTGCTCAGGGTGAACAAAGTCGGGCTGGAGGCTGCTCCATTAATGTCCCAATGGGACCCAAGGCCATCAAGTGGAGTCAAGGGCAGCCAACAGGCCTTGACATCACAGCCACATGCCCAGACACTCCATCATAAGGGAAAGAACCCGCCCAAGACTCCCCTTCAGACAGGCTGACCACTTGGCGGCATCCTCAGGGGAAGCTGCCATCTGCCCTCACCCCTCCAGGGCCCCTCGGCCTGCCCACGTGGGCTCCCCAAGCATCGAATTGGGCCTCTGGAGGACTGTGCAGCCCAGGAGCATATCAAGGCTTTAGAGAGTTCTGCTGCAGGGGCCAATGGGCAACAAACAAGCTGGGAGGGGAGCAGAAGGGAAAGGAGACACATCCCAGTTGGTAAAAATCATAACAACAATGAAAGCAGTCAACTGCTGTTAAGTGCCACATGCTAGGCACTGTGCTGTGTCTGGGCACGTACTAATGCCCCATTTTCAAGAGAAGTAAACTGAGGTACAGACAGGATGAACAACTTGGCGAGTAGTAGAAGAAAGATTTCAACCCGGGCAGCCAGACTACAAACCTGCACGCTAAATCACCGGGTGTCTGCCTCTCCCCCAGGCAGGCCTAGCATCTCCCTGGGCTCCCTGCCCCACTTCACCCGACTCCCTCGTAGGAGGTGCCAGGCAGCCTTTATGGAAAGGCCTGGCATTTGCTTTGTGAAGGTCACACAGAGGTTGAGGGCGGGCGCTGGTGTGTGTCTGCCAGGCAGGCGCGTGGTGCCAGGTGACACGGCTGTTTGTAAGGGCTGGATGTGCACAGAGGGTCTGTGTCTGTGTGAGTCACAGTGTACGTGTGCTCAGGGGTACCCGTGTGTATAGAGGTCTCCGTGTGGATTTGTACATCCGAGTGTGTCAGTGGGGTCTGGGTGTGCATGGGTGCCTGCATGGCTCTGTGTGTCGGCATCTATGTCTATGAACCCATGTGACCTTGGAAGAGTGTACCTGGCTGCCACACATACGCCGTGACTGTCCCTGACTCCTGAGTGGGGATGAGGTGTGTTCCTGTGTGTGGCTATGCGCAGGTGGGAATCAGACCTGGCTGTGTGCCGTGGTGAGAGTGTGTTCCTGCAGGCAGTGTGGTGTACCATACTGTGTGAGACCAGGGTTCCTGTGGTCTGTGTGTCACTGCACCCATGGGTCAACCGCAGAGTCTCTTTGTGTCCCTACCAGCTAAGAGACCCATGCCTTATGTAGTAAACACCAGGTGACCCCGAATACCCTGTGTGTGGGTGTGTCTGTGTTTGTGTCGGGTGTAGCTGTGGATGTAGAGTGTGTGTGTGTGTGTGTGTGTCCGTGTCTGTGTCTGTGTGTGTCTAGGTGTCGGAAGGGGTTGGTGGAGGGAAACAAGGACAAGGTTGGAGCACCCTGAGACTTCTGAGAACTTCTCTGCTCCAGCAGTGTCCAGCTGGTTCTAAATAACCGCCAGGAGTTCCAGCAGGAGCCACCCTCCCTCCTCCACCCCAGCTTGGTTTTCAGCCTGGCAGCCCCAGCACAGAGGGGGTAGGGAAGACTGGAGGCACTGAGCAGAGCAGGGCCAGAGGGACCTGGCTCCAGGCCGGTGGCCTGGGAGTGGAGCCCAGGTGACGCTGGACACCCATATTTGCTGCCAGAATGAGTGCCAGAAACCCAGGTTTAGGGGCATAAAGAGGGTGAAGGGATCCCATCTTAAATAGGAGGGGGGCAGGACCGAACACTCTGTTGGAGGGTTATCACCTGCAGGAAGCCCTTAGCAACACCAAGAATTTTAGGGCCAGGGAAGGGGATGGGGCTCCAGACAGACCCTAGAAGCCACTTTGGGGACTCCGCAAGGCAGACTAGGCACCCTCTCCCCCCAGCCAGAGCCCTTGATGGTAAAGGAGGAAATTGGCCGCCCGCCACCCACCTGACAGATCTGCCTGGAGGGTGCCAACGGGTGTCCTCGTCGCTGAAGGAGAAGTGGACCAGGGACTCAAGGCCCGCGGGGGGCAGTGTCAGGTCAGGGGGCCGGGGCCTTGCCCGGGGTGCTGCACCTGAGCGCATGGGTGCCAAGCGCCGTCGGGGCGAGCATGGGGACAGCGGCCCGGTGGTGTGACAAGCACTGCTCGCAGGCCGGAGGTGTCTGTGGCCACCGCCGGCGCCGCCTCCACACCCGCCCTCCCGGTGACCCCCCCAGGGACTGCCCCGGGCCTCTCCTGTCCCCAGCGCCCAGGAGGGCTCCGCGCGGGCCTCCGCCTGCGGAACTCTGAGCACACTTCCCGCCTGCCCCCCTCCCTCCTGGCCTGGGGGGGGGGGCAGGCTCCCGATTCCTGGGCTCTGGCCCCAGGCCCCCCCCCACCCCCTCTGCCACGCCTTGCCTCTGGCCCCGCCTTCCTCCCTCCCTACTCTGACGTCGAGCTGGGCCCTCTGGAGCCCTCTGAACGCTGTGCGCCCCTGGGGGAGAGAGACTCGCCCCCGCCGGCGGAGTGCGGGTCTGGTGACAAAAACCCGGGGGGAGGGACGACGGATGCGGGGAAGGGGGTGGAGCAGAGACAGGAAAGACAGAAGTGGAGACAGAAACAGAGAAACTCGGAGAGAGGCACTGATTTCCCACAAACATACCCCATCCCCGACTCCGCGCGGGGCTCCCGACCCTTCCTCCTCTTCTCTCCCCTCCCGGATCTCTTCCCCGAGTCCAGACGCCGAGCCTGTCCCCGCAGGGTCCTCTCCCGGTGTATCTCTGGACTCAGGTTCCAAACAAGTGCGTGTGGAGAGCAGGGGTTAAGAGAGTAGGCAGAGGACCCTCTCCTGGTTCTGGAGAAGCCCCCAGAGCCAGTCTGCTCCCACCTCCGGGCTGTCAACCTCCGTTTCCAAGATAAACGGACCCTGGGAAGCCAGACCGGATGTGGTCTCCAGGCTCCTCACCCGCAAGCTTCCAGCCCCCGCATCCCACCCCGGGTCTGGCCAGGAAGAGAAAGTCCATTTGCACTCAGTGCCCGATGCACCCGGTAACATCACTGTGCCTCCTGGCAAGGCAACCCGCAGATGGCAGCGCTGGCCCCATTTCACAGGCCGTTAGACTGAGGCTAGCAGCCCTGAACACACGTTCCCAGATCACCCTGGACGGCAGGTTGGTCTCACTCCTCCAAAGTCTGACCAGCCTCAGGTCTGCACAGGAAGTGGGAGGAACTTAACGCTTATTGAGTGCCTACTGTATGCCCTATCAGATGTCTCCACAGCAACCCCCGAGGGCAGGGATGATTTTTATCGCTGCCCTGTGACGGAAGAGGGGAAGTTACGCTGGGGAGAGCCAGCTAGGAACCCCAGACCTAACCCGCGCCAGATGGTCAGGGGAGATTCGAACCCACCGCCGCTGGCACGCACTTACCCAGCCCACGCCTGGCGGCCAAAATCCTGGAAGCTGCGGAGAAGCCGAAGGCGCCTGCGGAAAGTTGGGGACGGGATGGCGAAGAAGACCGGCGAAGAGGGCGGCGAACGTGGGCGGCGGGGTGCGCGCGGGACCGGTGGTTCAGGCAGGAACGCCTCGTCCTCGGCAGCCGCCGCCGCCGGGAAGGCCGCCAGCTGCAGCTCGGGGATGCGGCCCAGACCTCGCGGCCGCGCCATAACCACAGGGGGCGCGGGGCGGCCCCGCCTCGGCGGGCGCTGGGGAGCAGCGCCGCCCGCCAGCCCCGGGCAGCCCACGCAGGCTGGCCGCCCAGCCCTGGGGCCCACGGGCCCCACCCCGCCCGGCTGCCTCGGCCCTTCCGGCTTCGCTCTGGGGCCGCCCCTGGGGCGGAGCGGGCCCGGGGCGCCCACGCGGCTGCGGCGGGACACCCCTCAAACCGCAGGGGCACCCGCAATCCCCTTGAGGTCCTTACAACCGCCGGAAGCGTCTCTACAAACGTCTGGGGTGCCCCCCAAATCCCTGGGGTGCTTTCACAAACCGCTGTGGCTCTCACAAACCTCAATGGCGTCCCTAAAGTCCCTCAGATGTCCCCACAATTCCAGGGAGTGTCCCAACTATCCCTGAGGTGTCCCCCACAGAACCCAGAGGTGCCCCCAAATCCCAGAGTTCCCCCCAAAAGCCAGAGGTGCTCTGAGAGGCCCCACAGACTCTGGGACAATCCCTTAGCTTCCCAATGTCCCCAACTAGTGTCCTCCTTGTTACTGATATATTCCCACAAACCCCAGGAGCACCCCAAGACTCTCAGGATGCACCCGCAAATGAAACTCCTTCAGATCCCAGGACCAACACCAGGCTTCCTCGGATGTCCCCCAAATCCCCTAGAGCACCCCCACCATCCCTGAGTCAGGCAGAGACCCCCAGCGCACCCCTAGAATTTCCCACAGCCACAGAGTATCCCCACAGACCGCATGAGGGCCCCCCAAATTCTAGGATCCCTCACAGATCCTAAGAATGCTTCCACAGTCCCTCAGATGTCCCCCAATCCCTGAGTGGCTCCACAGCATCCCTGAGATGCCCCCACAAGTTCAGAGACACCAAAATAACCTCGGGGGTGTCTTCAGACTCAAGGGGTGTTCCCATAAATATGTATCTGCCCCCAAAATCCTAGAGTGCCCCATAGACCCCAGGGACACAACTAGATTCCTCCAGGGTTCCTAAGACAGTCCTATAACCCTAGGCTACCTTCCAAAACGAAGATGAACCCACAATCCTTGGGGACACCTCCAGAATGTCCCACCCCAGCTTCTGAGACATGCCTTATAACTCTGAGACACCCCTAGACTCTGAGTGTGTTCACAGCCCCCAGAGACTCCTGAGATTCCCCCAGTCCTGCCACTCCTTAGGATCTCTGAGGCATCTTAGAATTTGGGCCCTCCACAGCTCATGACGTGGCCCCAAGAAGCCGACCTCCCCTCAGCAGAGCAGTAGAAGCAGAGAGGGAGTTTCCGCATGCCCAGCCACTGTGACTCTGGGGGGGGCACATGATTCCCTTTCACAGATGAAGAAAGGGAGCCGGAGGAGGTGAAGATTCTAGAACAAAGTTAGCCAGCTGGTTACAATTCCAGAGACTACCCCAACCTGTCTGTGGCTCTTTGGGGTTAGGAGAAGCTTGTTTTAAATAAGAACAATGGAGTGAATCTCTATTGTAGGGCCCTGCCTCTGTAAATACCTTTCTCTCTCTACCTGTTGGCTCCATTGTCATGGGCCCCCAAGCTGGCCTAGGCTTGAGTCTGGTCTCCAGCACTTCTTAGTCATTTGACTTTGGGTCAGTCACTTCATTTCATTGAGCCTCAGTTTTCCTACCTGTAAAATTGGCATAATAATACTATGCATCTCACGGATGGACATGTGAAAAAAAAAAAAGACTTGGAAAAGCATTTGGACATAGCAAAGCACTCACTGAATATTAGCTATGATTATCTGACAAAACCTTTTTTTGAGAGCTTATAATGTGCAAGCCACTATACTAGCCAGAGGATCCAGATGATGAAGATGAAGATGGTGATGATGATGATAGCAGCTAACCTGGACATTCAGCACTCTATCTCTGATCTCTTTTCACCCTCACAAAATACCCGCAAAGTGATATACTGTTGTCCCTATTTTACAGATGGGAAAATTGAGTCCTGGCGAGAAACAGCCTGCTCAAGGTCACACAGCCAATGAGTGTCTGAGCCAGGCTCTGTAGCAGTGTTTGCCACCCTTTATTTTCATTATCCCCTCCCCGCCTGGAGGAATAGCCTGCTTAGACAGTCCCAACCCCTAAACTGCCTTCTCTGTGAAATGTTCCAGCCACCGATACACGGGCAGACCTCAGAGACACAGCGGGTTCGGTTCCAGACCATTGCAATAAAGTGAAGATCCCAACAAAGCGGGCCAAATGAATTTTGTGGTTTCCCAGCGCACATAAAAGTCATGTTTACGTGACACTGTTCTCTACTAAGTGTGCAATAGCATTCCATCTAAAAAAGTGCACATACCTTAATTTAAAAGCGCTTTATTGCTAAACAATGCTGACCACCATTTGAACTTTCAGCGAGTCGTAATCTTTGCTGGTGCAGGGATTTCTTCAAATAAGAAAACAGTGAGGTTCGCCGCATGGATCGGGTCTTCCTTTTAGGAGCAGTTTCTCTGTAGCCATTTTACCCACCATAGAAAGTCTTTCAAGATGGAAGTCAATCCTCTCAACCCCTGCGGCTGCTTTATCAACCAACGTTATGGCATATTCTAAAGTCCTTGTCCTTTCAACAATCTTCACAGCATCTTCACCCGGAGCAGATGCCCTCTCGAGAAACCACATTCTTGGCTCATCCCTACGAAGCCACCCTTGCTCCGATCCAGTTTGATCGTGAGATTGCTGTGATGCCATCTCATCTTCAGCCCCCACTCCTGATTCTACTCCTCTTGCTCTTTACACGTGCAGATCCTTCCTCCCCTGACGTCTGGAACCCCTCCAAGTCATCCAGGAGGGCTGGGGAGCCACTTCTTCCAAACTCCTGTTCCTGTTCACATTTTGACCTCTTCCCGTGAGTCAGAATGTTCAGGACGGCATCTAAGATAGTGAGTCCTTTCCAGGTTTTCAATTTATTTTGCCCAGATCCACCAGAGGAGTCATGGTCTACGGCAGCTATGGCTTTACAAAATGTATTTCTTAAATAATAAGACTTGAAAGTCAAAATGACTCCTTCATCCGTGGGCTGCAGAATCGATGTAGTGTCAGCAGACGTGAAAACAGTATTAATCTCATTGTACGTCTTTGTTAGAGCTCCTCAGTGGCCAGGCGCGTTGTCAGTGAACGATCGTATTTTGAAAGGAATCCTTTTTTTTTTTTTTTTTTTTTTGAGCAGTAGGTCTCAACAGTGGGTTAAAAATACTCAGTAGGGGGGCGCCTGGGTGGCACAGTCGTTAGGCGTCTGCCTTTGGCTCAGGGTGTGATCCTGGCGTTCCGGGATCGAGCCCCACATCAGGCTCCTCTGCTAGGAGCCTGCTTCTTCCTCTCATACTCCCCCTGCTGTGTTCCCTCTCTCACTGGCTGTCTCTCTGTCAAATAAATAAATAAAATCTTAAAAAAAAAAAATACTCAGTAAACCATGTTATAAACCAATGTGCCGTCATCCAGGCTTTGTTGTTCCATTTACAGAGCAGACCGAATAGGTGTAGCCTAATTCTTAAGGGCTCTAGGATTTTCAGGATGGCAAATGAGAACTGGCTTTCAGTTAAAGTCACCAACTGCACTGGCCCCTAACAAGAGAGGCGCAGCCTGTCCTTTGAAGCCAGGCATTGACTTCTCCTCTCTAGCTATGAAAGTCCTGGAAGGCATCTTCCAATAGAAGGCTGCTTTGTCTACACTGAAAATGTGTTTAGTGTAGCCACCTTCATTAATCATCTTGGCTCAAGCTTCTGGATAACTTGCTGCAGCTTCTACACCAGCACCTTGCACTTTTATGTAATCGAGATGGCTTCTTTCCTTAAACCTCATGAACCAACCTTCCGCTTGCTTGGAACTCGTCTCTGGCAGCTTCCTCCCCTCCCTCGGCCTCCACAGAACCGACGAGAGTGAAGGCCTTGCTCTGGATGAGGCTTTGGCTTAAGGGAGTGTTGTGGCTGGTTTGATCTTCTATCTAGACCACTCAAACTTTCTCCAAATCAGCAACGACGCCGTTTTGCTTTCTTACCGTTCCTGTGTTTGCTGGAGGGGCACCTTTAATTTCCTTCAAGGCTTTTCCTTTGCCTTCACAACTTGGCTCACTGGTCCAAGAGGCCTAGCTTTCCATCTGTCTCAGCTTCCAACATGCCTTCCTCATTAAGCATAATCAATTCTGGCTTTTGATTGGCAGGGAGAGACATGTGCAACTCGGACTTTCACTTGAATGCTTAGAGGCCACCAGCATGATTCACTGGCCTAATCTCAATACTGCTGTGTCTTAGGGAATAGGGAGGCGCAAGGAAAGGGAGAGAAGGGGGAAAAAACTGCTCGGTGGAGCAGTCAGAACACAGCACAACTTTCATGGATTTTGTTTGCCGACTTACAGGGGCGAGGTTCGTGGTGCCCCGAAATGATGACACTAGTCCCATCAAGTGGATCACATGACTACAATAAATAAAAACGAAAACGTGTGAAAGGTTGCCAGAACTACCAAACGTGACGCACAGAAACAAAGTGAGCAAACGCTGTTGGGAAAATGGCGCTGAGGAACTTGTTCCATGTGGAGTCACCACGAACCTCCAATTTGTAAAAAATGCAGTCTCTGCAAAGCGTAATGAAGCGAGGTATGCCTGTATTGTATATCTCTTTACGTACTATCTGTTTATTTGGCTTTATACATAAATGTAAAGGTTTTTCCCCACACACACACATCACCCAAGGACCAATTTTCGCTCCCTCGTTGGGAATGCAGGGTTTCCTAATCTTGGCACTGTTGACATTAAATGTCAGATAATCCTCTATCTACTAGTAGCCAGGAGCACCCCCTCAATCATTAAACTAAAATGTCTCCAACCTTTGCCACATGTCCCCTGGAGGCCAGAATCACCCTCAGGTGAAAACTCCTGGTCTAAACCCACTAAGACTCTTGCACTGGCCACTGGGACCCTTTGGTCCAGCTGCAAACAGAAAGGAAGAACATTCTCATTTACCTGCCCTCAGGCTTCCCTCCATTGTTTTGCGGACTCTTCAAGTCAGACTTTGGAAATGGGGTTCTGAATAGGCCCATTTCACAGACGTGGAAACCTGAGGCCCAGGAAGGGGAAGTGACATGGCCAGGCTCAGGGAAAGAGCAGGGCCGGATGATGAAACCAGTTGTCTGACTCCAGAGACTGGGATTTTAGCCACTAGGCTACATAGGCCCTTCATGGTTCAGTCTCCTTCCAGCTCAGTGACCTTTGCCCCTTCCTAAAAAGTCAGAGATAAACTAAGGCCTAAAGCCAATCTTGACCATGGCCGTGTGAACCTATATGAGCTGCCCTGTCACCTCCCTGCCTCATTTCCTTCCACTCATCTCTTGTTCACTTCTACCACACTTTGCCTCTCTACTTTTCTCGAACATAACAGACATGCTCCTACCCCAGGACCTTGGAACTGGCTGTTCCCTCTGCTTGTCACCTTCTTCCCTCAGGCTCACTTAGCAACCAGTGTGTCACTTCATTTAGGTTGTACTAAAATGTCACCTCCTCAGAGAGCCCTACCCTGACCCTAGGGTCTCTCTTTTCTTCCTGTCCCACGTGTCACCATCTGAAATTATCATAGGCCTTTACTTGTTATTCCTCCTCATCCACTAGCCTGAGACTCCAGGACGGCAGGGACTGGGGGTCTGTCTCATTCTTGACCACAGCCTGAAGATGCTCTATCGCTCATTGTGGCATGAACGGCCCTGTTCCAATGAGGAAAATGAGGCTCAGGCAGGTGAATCCTCTCCTCAGGTCACATAGCAAGTCAAGGGTAAAGGCTGGATTTGAGCTCTTACTCCGGAGTGAAGACAGTGGGCTCAGATGCCCCCCTCAGAAACTCTGTCCTCACTCTGTCAGTCCCAAAGCCCTACCTGCAACTCAGAGGAGCCTGCAGTCAATCTGTGATTGGTGAAAGGGGGGGGGTGCCCTGGCAGCCAGGGCCCAGGACTGTGGTTTGGAGGACACCCCCCTTCTGTCTGCAGACGTCAGAGAGATGCACTTTGCAGAAGTGCAGTTCTCAAAACACCATCTCCTGGCTGCCCAGCCCCAACGCCAGCAAGACGTGAGCCTTACCACAGCCCCAGGGGGCGGGGGGGGGGGCAGATCTTATGCACCCAGTGTAGTAAGAACCCTGAGGCTCAGGTGGGCATGATCGTGGGCTCCTGGTCTCACAGCCAGTTGGCAGGCAGGGCTACAGTCTGATTCTCACCCACCAATCTGGAGTCCAGGAGACCTGGGTGTTAACCCCAACTCGCTGTGCGACCTTGGGCAAGTCAGTTCTTTCCGGTTCCTCGGCAGGAACGGCGAGCCAAAGACGCTGGGAGTTAACACGCAGGTTGGTGTTGGGAGGCCCTGGCACGGGCACGGGCAGGGGCAGGCGCCGAGGTGAGCCGGGAACTCCGTGTCCACAACTTTTCCGCCAACTTCCTCTGCATCCGCCAGACGGCCGTCTCCACTGCGCTGGGCTGGACGGGGAGAGCCGCCTGGTCCCGCCCGGGGACGCCAAGGACCTCACCCGCAGCCTGCGGTCGGCCGGCCTGGCGCCCACTCTCCGAGGCGCTCGATACGCATGAAATAATAACCTGGGGCGCCACGGTAGTGGTGGCGGCCGTGACTTTGCTCTGCTCGGGGACTAGAGCCCCACGGGCAGGTCCGGACTCGGAACGCGCGCTCAGCCTGTGCCTTCCTCGTCACCCAGCAGAGGGCGCGCGGAGGGAGGGGCGCGAGGAGGGACCCGTTCCAGTGCACCGCCAGGGATGAGAGGAGGCGAGGACCCAAGTGGAGACAGAGGCCACGGGCCAGAAAGAGACCCCAGTCTGGCTGCCTCTACCCCTTCCTGCGGCCCAACAGCACCTCCCTCGGCGGGAAGAGTTTGGAGGTACAGAGGGGCACGGGGGTAGGGGCCGTACGTTGGTCCTGCCTTCAATTCAGGCAAGCCCCCCCTCCCCGCCCCCACTACCACCGGAGTCTTTCTCTTCCTCCAGCTCCATCTGCCTCTTGACAGATCGTGGTGGTGCCGTGACTCAGCCCCGCAGGGCGCCAGGAGCACAGGCTCATACTTCCCCAGGTCTGGAGGGGGGTTGTGGATGCCATCTCAGATGGAGGGCAGTGCCCTCTCTCTGGGGGTTCTTGTGACTCAAGTCTAGGGCTGTCTGGATCCCCTTTTTGGTGGCTGCATGAACTGCAATGTGGGTAGCACTGGAACGCCCTGTGTGCACTCAGAGAACCCCCTTTCTGGAGAAACAGGCTGGCAGGAAGCCCATTCTAAGAAGCAAGGTTCCACTGGAGGCCTCTCAGTTCCCCCTTCCTCCTTCTGCCTAAGGGTAGGGGGAAGACGCTGGCACCTATGCCTTCCCTCTGGCCACAGCCACTGGAGGCTACGCAGGCCTACAGTGAAACAGAAACCTGAGCCCTGTTGGGATGTGGTTGAGGTTCCTATTTTTAATTCCCACCCTGGCAGAATAGGGTCTACTCAAACCCCATCTCCCCTCCTGAGTCCAGGTCCCTGAGTGACTATCTACGGAGCACTCAGTGTGTTAAGTCCTGTACACACATCCCCAATCTCACAGAACTCTCAAACACACCCCCTCCCAGCAGAGCAGTACCACCAGCCCCACTTTACAGATGGGGAAACTGAGGCCCAGAGAGGGCAAGACCCTGGTGCCAGGACCCCAGGCATCGGACAGAGGGGTGTTGGAATCTCAGCTCTGCCATTTCCTGCTTGTGTGAGCTTGGGCACGAAGGAGGGACTTTGCTCTGCTGGGCCTCAGTCTGTCCAACAGGAATACCTCCTGAGGCACTGGAGAGGAAGACATGTGGAAAAGTCCCCGGCACGGAGCCCGAGAGTGAGCCATTAGGAGATGGATACCACCAAGATAATGATGATGGTTACCACTCAGCCACTGTCCCCAGAGAGTCAGTACCCCAGACACCAGGGTAGAGGGAGTCCCTGGGGTCTTAAAAAAGAAGAGGGCCCAGTTCCGACTGCACCCAACTCCTTCACTGGTCTCTCAGGACAGAGACCTGAGCCAGTTTGGCGAGCAGCCCCGGGTCTTGGCATTTCCTGTTGATTCCAGCTTTTGTTTTCCTTTAGCTTCTCTCCAGTTCCCTTTGGGAAATAGCAGGCTATGTATGCTGGGCCCATGACACTTGCTTCCTGCCTGGGGGGCAGGAGTGCTGGGACTGGGTATGTCTCCAATGGGAGTGGGTTGGGGTGGTTGGGGGGGTTTGTAGGGCCTGCTGGAAGGCCCCAGAAAGAGCTAGAATTGTAGGGTCACTGCCTAGAGGGGCCTCCCTCGGGACTCCAGGAGTGACAGGCCTGAATCTGACCATTTCAGTGATGTCCCAAGCAGAGGGGCACCCATGGGGGCCAGACAGAGCACACAGCTGAAGCTGTCAATCACACAGTCAGACCCCTGAGCACCACTAGAGCAGCTAGTGTAACTAAAAACACCAGGTGGTTAGAGGATGGCAGGCAGATGAGAGCACACCCCAGAAGTCAGACGACTCCTCGACGTGGGGAACAGAGGCAACTAAGAGCATGTTAGCGTCTCAATCAGTGTCCCTGGGAGATAGGACAGTCCCGCTGACATGGTCACACTGTCCCAGTGCCACCATTCCTGCCTCCCAGGAATCGTACTGTCACAGTCCGTGCCTCAAGAGCACATGCAGTCACTGTCACAGTCGCTGTCCCAGAAGCACACAGTCACATCGTCATGGGACAGGTCATACTGTCACAATTCCTGTGACCCTTAAGTACATAAGTCACACTGTCACAATCGCTGTCCTGGAAGCACACACTGTGTCACAACTACACTATCCTGAAGCACACACAGTGATGCTGTCACAGTCACGGTCTCAGAAGCACATATGGTTCCACTGCCATAATCACTGTCCCCGAGCACACATAATCCCATGTCCCAGTCACAGGTCTCCAGAAGCCCAGGCAGCGCATATAGCTAAGGCAGGCTCAGCTAGTCGTACCCCAACAGCTGGAGCCAACCCAGGTCAGTGAGAGGATGTAATCAGAGCCAGCCCAACACCTCCCCTCACTAACACTGTCCCCTCGGGGAGGCAGGGACTCCCTTACCCTGTGCTGGGACCATGCACCCTCTGGGCACCGGTCCTTCCCTCTGGTCAGCTACTGAACCCTAACACTCCTGCCCTGAGAGGGAGCTCCAACGCAGCACACAGGCCCCCACCACGGTGCTCCCCCAAGAGGCTCCCTCTGGATTTCTGACCCCAGCTGCTTCAGGGCGAGTCCCCGAATGCTCCCTCCCCCACCCTCTACGGTCCTCCACCCCTGAAGGGGACTCCGAGAGCCCCTCAGCCTGGAGGAAACATTGTGATCCCAGCAGGCGCCCTCTACATTGCCCTCTAGGTCGTCCACAAACATAGGGAATCTAGCTGCCAGTACAGTGCCCCCAGGAAAGTCCCTTCAAGTACCCAAGCTAGCCACTGTCCTGCGCTGTCATCAACTAAGGTACAGACTCCCAACGCTGCAGCCCTCAACCAAGACGTCGTTAATACTACACGCAGCATGGCGCCCCCTAAGTCGACCCCAGGACCGGCTTCAGTAGAAGGGTACCCATATACAGAGCACCACCAGGGTCGCGTCCCGGACGCCCCCACAGAACTCCCCCCCACACACACACCCCCGCCAGTCACTCGGACTCCACCCGCAGCGCAGCGCCCCCTGCGGTCAGCGGGGCGAGTTGCGTCCTCTCTGCGCGCCTATCGGCTCCACGCGCGTCCGCCGCCCGGAGTCTTACCGCCTGCAGCTGCCTCCGCTCGCGCCGCCGCTGCCGGTGCCGGTACCGTGGAAGGACGAGGGCCAGGACATGCGGGAAGTGCGCAGGCCGGGCCGGTCGCCGGTGTCCACGGCGTCGGCGCGCTCTATGGGCCGGTGTGGCGACCGTTCGGGCTCTGCGCGCTCCGCGCTGTCGGAGTAGCCGCGCTGCTGGATACGAATGGGGGTCCGCGGCTGCCGCCACAGGTGCTGGGGGGGCGGCTTCAGGGTGGCCTGGCCCTCCCGGGGCCCGGGCAGAGACAGAGACAGGCTCCTCTCCGAGGGGGCGGCCGGGGGCTCCATGGCGCCGGCCCCCTCCTGCGCCCCGGGGGGCCCCGGCCTCTCCAAGGTTCACCCTGCTCAGCGGCGGGCTAGCCGACGCGCCCGAGGCCCCGCGGGTGCGCCCGGCCTCGGTGGGGCCATGGCGCCCCGGGGACAGACCCGGGGGCGCTACGGGCCGGTCGCCCCCGGGCCGGGCGCCGCGGCTTTCTGTCGGCGGCTGGCGCTCTGCTCTGCGCCCGGCAGCGCTCTCCGCGCTCGGCACCCCGCTCCGCGCCAGCCCGGGCTCCCCCGCCCCGTCCCGCCCCTCCCCGCCCCCCGCCCGCCGCTCTGTCAGCGCCGCCCCCCTCCTCCTCCTCCGTCCGGGCCAGTGGGGGGCAGCCACCCAAGGAGGGGGGCCCTCCCCGCCCACGCAGAGCCCCGCTCCCGGAGGGGAGGGGGCGCCGGAACTCGGCTCTCTCCTGAGCGCCGAGCCTAGCCGCGGCGTGCACGGGTAAGAAGGAGTTAAACGGTTAATCCGATCAGGAAGAAAACACCCGACTGGTTGCCGGTGTGTCAGTCAGCCCGTCCATCATGGCGGGGGCGGAGCCCAATGCTGGCGTGTCCTCGCCGCTACCCCTGGCCGGGGGGAGCTTGTGGGGAGTGGTCCCGGTGCCACCGACGTGGTCCCTGCGGCTGGCAGCGGCGATGTTCGGGGATTCTCCTGTCGGTGGGTCGGAAGATGGTGATGGTGTGTGCCCAGGGGAGGATGTGCGTGCACGTGGCCCCTTCCGAGGGTTGTCTGTGTTTTTGGTGTCGGCTGGAAGTGTGTGTGCGCACGTGGTTGGCTGCTGCGGTCTGCCTGCTTCTCTGGATTTCGCTGTGTGTGTATCAGTGTGTCTGTGGGTGAAGGATGTGTGCGCACGTGTGCTGCTTGTTTGGAGGGTGTGCGCCGCTGTGGGGTCTGTTCTGGTGGCCTGGGGCTGTGCATGTGTACCCACGCGTTTGGGTGTGTATTGTGTTCGGTCCGTGCTTGCGGAGTTGTGCAGGCAATTCAGCCTTAGCGGTTTGACTGTGGTGTCTGAGGGAGTCTGTATGTGTTGGTGTGTGTGTGTGGTCGGCTTGAGGGCCGCTTTGGGGTGTTTCTGGGGTGTGTCCCTTTGGTTCCCTGTGGCTCCAAGAGGACACCCCAGCTGCCTGCCCACCTCTCTGTGTATCGCTGCCTCTTGTAAAGCGCTTCTACAGGAGGTAAACTGAGGCAGGTCTCCGGCAGCCGCGGGATGCACCCCCATGCCCTTTTCAGGCGAGTAAACAGCCGCGCCTCCTCCCCGCGGCCCCCGCCGGCAGAGCCCCCCTTCCGGCACCTAAATCGGGAGTCGCCGTGACTCACGCTCCCGCCTCCCCCAGCGCCGCGCCGAGCGAGCGAGCGAGCAGAGAGCGAACGGGATCCGAGCGCCACCCTCCCCCCATCTCTGCCGCGACGGAGCCCTGGCAGTGGCCGGGCTTTGGGAGCGCAATCGCCCGGGTGCCCCACCCCCGGGGCCGACGCGCGCTCGGACGCTAAACGGCTCTGGTGCACGTCCCCGGAACCAGGTCCCCGCCCCCGCGCGCCCCCCTCACAGACTCCCCGGGGCAGGCCGTGCCGTCTGCCACCGCCCTCCTCCCCCCGCCCCCCAGCACTGTTCTTATTTCAAAAAAAAAAAAAAAAAAAAAAAGCGGCCGTCTCCAACCCCCACAGCCGCTTTTCTCCCCGCCCGAGGGGGCTCCGGGCGTGGGCGAACGCGGAGCAAAAACCCGCCCCGCATTAGCAGCCGCGGGGTATCCCAGAAGCCAGAACTGTGTCTCCCACTTCTCTCAGGGACCCTTCCCCCCGCAGTACACAGTCAAAACGGCTTCTAGGGGATTGGCAAGGGCTGCCAGTTCTCCCCAGATCATTTGAGGGTCCTGGGCTGGGCCCAATTCTTGGGGACCGGAGGCCCTAGCGTTGGCCGGAGCTCTGGGTGTGTAACAGGGGATGAGGGGGTGGATAGAACACAGCGGGGTGGGGGTGGGGCGGTTTGCAGAAAAAGGGCACAAGGCAGTGGGCTAGGGCTGGTGTTTGGAGCTCTGGACCGAATCCGGGTTGGACCAGGCTGAACCTGAACCTGGCAAAGGGTAGAGGATTATCTGGGGGGAAGGGGAGTTGGAGGGAGATACATTAGACCCAGGGAGGGGGGAATGACAGTCACTTCCTCCCCCCATCTGGAAATGAAACATTATATCATGACCCAAGCAGAGACCCTGGAGACCTCCAATTGAGTAGATAAGGGGATGGAAAGATTGAGGCTGCAGAGAACAGTGCCTGAGGAGGGCAGTAGGGCCAGGGGCCTGGCCAGCACAGGGCAAGCGCAGCTGTCCAGCTTTCGAACTCATCCTCTGGCCAAGATGGGGGCTGAAGTGCCCTCGGAGGACCCCAGATGAGAAAGAGCAAGGGGCTCACACATACCTCTTACATCTACCCCCAAGAGAAAGAAAAATTCCAGTCCAGCCCTCCGCCAGGGTCTCACCATCCCCTTTAAGGCCTGGAAGGAAGTGAACCCTCCCAGGAGAAATAGGGGCACGCAGCTGACTGGTGGGAGACCTACTCCCTAACCTGTCCCAGCTCTCTGATTGTGGGGGCATGATGGGACTGGAAGGCTGAAACCCTTTCCACAGTCCTACCTCTTGCTGACTCAGGCAGCTGCAAAATGGAAGAAGGGGTTCCTAGAGACTGCAAGGGGCGCCTTGGGGAAGGGGCATCACAGCCTGACCCACAAGGCTCCAGAAATTTCAACTGATTTTGTGAAAGGCCAGGGGCCTGGAGCATGGAAATGGCAACGGGTGACTGGACCTAGCCCAGCTGGCCCTGAATTTCCACCCCACCTCCCAGCCTGGTCCCCTCCTGCCTACCTGTCAGCTTTGGTGATGGAAATCCGCGGAGGGACCAGCAGTGGCAGTGTGGTGGGCCTTGGCGGCAGTGGGACCCCAGGCTCTGAGGGCTCAGTCTCGGCCCAGCCCAGGCCGGGACCCGTGGAAAGGCGACGGCGAGGGCGTCGGAGGTCAGCCCCCAGCATGTTGGCACTGGTGGGCTCGGGGGTCTCCCAAGGCCTCTGAGAAGGGACAAGGACAGGATAGGGGCCTGACCAGGTCGCTCTGAGCCCCTCCCTCCAGTAACACCCTTCCCTAGCCACTTGAGAAAGTGGCTTTTGGGGATATAGACTCCTTGTCTCCCCCTCACATCTTAGCCACTCGCTGATCCCTCCCACAAAGAGCGCTTTCCCACCCTTTCTCGGCCATAACTGTTATAGGGCTCCCTTTTGATGTTCTGGCCCTGAGGCTCTGGACACCTCATGCCTGTACACTGAGTGCCTCACTGTGAAGCCCCTCTAACATATCCCCACCCTGTACGCCTACGAGGCCCCTCCTGGCCCTACTGTCTGTGGCCCCTCCCACCCATCTTAGACCCTCAAGACCTTACCCTCGGCACCCCTCCTTCATCCTACAATCTTCTCCCCACCTGGGAAGCCCCTTGGAACCCCCTGCCTTCTGTCCCAGGGCTGAGAGCCTCTTAATCCAGGAGGCAGGAAAATTACGGAATTAAAGGAGTAAACTGAGGCACAAGGCGACGACATTCCTCCAGTTTGAGAATGTGAAGCCACACTTAGTGAACAGCCATAGTCACAAGAGGGCGCCCGTCTTCCCTGCGGCCCAAGCCCCGCCCCAGCCCGGGCCCCGCCTCTCGCACCTCGTCCCCGGTCCCGGCCACCGACAGGACACTGCGACTCCTCTTCATCCCGCCAACCTAGCGCGCCGTTGGGGCTGCGGGGGTCATGTCCGCCCGGGCCAGCGCCTCCTGAAGGACCAAGCCGAAGGCATCCGCCATTAGTGCCCTGGGGCTCCCCCTGCCGGCCGAGCCTGAATCCTACCCTCCCTCGCTAGAGTTCTCTCCCGAGGCGTGACGTCAGCAGGTGGCTGACGCACTGCCCGACGGATGACGTCGCCCGCCCGTTGCCAGAGCGACAGCTGACGCATGGCTGGGGTCCGGACGGCGTCAATGCCCAGGTTGGCCACTGGGGGGCCAGGAGCCTCGGGACCCGGTCGCCCCAGCCCCCACCCGTCCTCCCGCGGGGGCTTCCCCCGGCCTGGGGATCCCGCAGAGAAGACCGGGAGCTCCCAGAAGCGGCCGCGTGTGGCGCGTGGTCCGAGCCGGGGGCCGGAGGAAGCGTCTCCTCCGAGCTGTTGGGCTTTTATGCCTAAACCCGAAATAGCTCCGATGTGCGGGGGCCGGGCGCAGCGAGACGGCGGCTTGGGCACAGATGGGGGACGCACAAGCAGAGGCGCGCGGAGACAGACAGGGACGCGTGGAAATAGAAACAGACAGACAGGGACACAGACGCAGCTCCCGATGATGAGTGCGCTCTGCTGCTGGCGATCCTTCCCTGAAAGCCTGGAGGAGGGGGAGGCTGGTTCACTTCACCTTCGCACCCAGGTGCTGCGAATTATTGCTGTGTGGCCATGGGTCAATGACAAACTCTCTGAGCCTCACTTTCTCCTCTGTGAAATGGAATGATAATCGCTACAGGGTCCATGTGAGAATGAAATGAGATCAGACCATACTGAATTCTCACCGGACAGTGTCTGGCACTCAGTAAGTTCTTAGTACTACCAACACCTGAGCCTGAGAGAGTCTGTTAGAACCCAAGTCAGATCAGGTCCCTCATCTGGTCAGAGCCCTCCATGGCTTTTACTTCACTCAGAGGAAAAGTCAAAATCCTCAAGAGGAGGCCCACACAGTCCTGGCACAATGTGCCCAGTCACCTGGCTGTCCTCACCTGTTACCACTCCCTCTCAGCCTCTGCTCTATTCACACTGGTCTCTAGCCTCAGGGCCTTTGCACCTGCTGGTCCTGCCTGGAACTCTTCCCTCAAATATCCACAGGCTTCTCACATTCTTGAGGTCTTTGCTCAAATCTCACCTTTTCAGGCATTTCTCCTGGAGTTTCTCTCCATCCTACCCCTGTTTAAAGTTGCTAGCCCCTCAGGACTCTCAGTCCCTCTTATCCTGCTCTATTTTTCACAGGTTTTACCACCTGATAACATACAATGTAATTTATCTATTACATTTACTGTCTCTTCACACATTAAAATATCAGCTGCAGGAGGGCAAGAATATTTTATCTATTTTATTCATTACCATATCCCCAGTCCCTAGAACCAAATCTGAAACATAGCAGGCTCTTAGTAAGTATTTGTTCAATGTCTGGTTATTATTTTGAGGACATAATAGCATAATTATAAAGTTCCTAGCAAGGTCTGCTACAGACTAGCTACTTTACCCCCTACTTTGGCTTTTATTTCTCTTTCTTGCCTTATTGCACTAACTAGCATTTCAGTTCAGTGTCAACTAGTAGAAATGAATGTAAACATTATCTCACCAACCTCGGCAAGCCTTTGACAGACAGTTGTTGAACAAATGGACAATTGTACAAAGATAGCTTAAAGGTCACCTCCATTTCTCAGCCAAACTGAGACAGTCCGTGTTCTGAGCTCCCACTGCTGCTTATTTTGCCCCCCTTAAAACATTCATCATTCTGAGTTGTAATTATCTGCAAAATGGTACCCATTCATTACGGTCCCCCACACATGGTCTCAATAAATGCTGAACGAATAAAGGAATGAATAAGATAGGGGCGCCTGGGTGGCACAGCGGTAAGCGTCTGCCTTCGGCTCAGGGCGTGATTCCGGCATTATGGGATCGAGCCCCACATCAGGCTCCTCCGCTATGAGCCTGCTTCTTCCTTTCCCACTCCCCCTGCTTGTGTTCCCTCTCTCGCTGGCTGTCTCTATCTCTGTCAAATAAAAAAAAAAAAAAAGGAATGAATAAGATAGACACAGGGAGAAAGAGGCACCCCCTCTCTGTGTACGAAATCAGATACATGCACTCAGACAGAGAGAGGGCATGTAGTAAGGGCCAGGCTCAGGCTCCAAAATTACGCTGACAGGGGTGCCTGGGTGGCTCAGTCACAGTTAAGCATCCGACTCTTGACTTCCGCTCAGGTCATGATCTGAGGGTCCTGAGATCCAGCCCCACGCTGGGCATGGAGCCTGTTTAAGATTCTCTCTCTCCCTCTCCTCCACCCCCACCTCCATGCAGCATGGGTGCTTCTCTCTCTCTCTCTCTCTCTCTCTCTCTCTCTCTCTCTCTCAAAAAAAAAAAAAATTACACTGACAGACTTGTATTCAAATCCTAGTTCTGCCATTTATTAGCTGTGTGTCCTTAGGCAAGTCACCCAGCCTCTCTGAGCCTCAGTTTCCTTATCTGTAAAATGGGAACGATATCCAAACCTATCCGAAGGGGTTATTGTGAGCTGGAGTGAAGAAATGCATGTAAGGTTCTAAGCACCATGATGGGTTCATAGTGGGTGCTCACAAAACAGTAGCCACTATCCTAGTAATAATAACAATTATCATCATTGTTGTTGACTCACAAGGAGCTATAGACAGACATGGAAGACAGCAACACCTTCACAGAAACCTCACCTCCTCCCATCCTCCCCCTAGTCTCACCAGCTGACTCACTGTTCTGCAAAGACTTTAAGAATATTCAGACCTCAGGGCCTTTGTACTTGCAGTTCTCATTGACCCCAAAAAACAGGCTCGGATATCCTGTGTTCCTTCCACTTCCTGATCTCCTTGACTCTGCTTTCAGTTTGTTTGTTTCTTTTAGACTTACAACATTCTAGCAAGACAAAGAATGTACCTACTGTTTTTATCAGCTGTTGCCCGTCCTTTTATTAGGAGGTGAAGCCAGGATGTGGATCTGTTCTGTCTCTAGCTGGCTTTTCAGTTCTAGGACAATGCTGGCATACAGTAGGGGCTCAACATATATATCTTGAAAGAACGAATAAATCCAGTAAACGCCCTTACCTCCTCAGGCCTCTGCTCAAGGGCACCTCCTTCCAGAGGGCTTCCCTGATATAGACGCCTCCCTCCACCCCATCGCCCTCACTCAACTTTATCTTTCTCCTCGGCTGTCATCATCCCTGACATAGCATATATTTACATTTCTGCTGTCCGCAGCCCAAGTTCCACAAGGGCTGGGGATTTTTCAGTCTGGGTTTAGCTATACCCAGAGCCAACTTCACAGACATGTGACCTGTGTAGTCACTCACAGCCCCGTGCTTAGGTTTAACATGCTGCCCTTGTCTTGAAATGCTTCATTACTTTGACCAAGGGCCCTGCATTTTTTCCTTTCCCTGGGCTCTTCAATTTCTGTAGCCAGATCCCCAGCACCTGGAACAGCCCATGGGTTTGCAGAATAAAGGAAGGAATGGAGGAGTGGATGGCCAACAGAGCCCTGCGGTCCAGGGAAGAAGGGCAGAGACAATACACACCACTGCTGTCTGGACACCTGAGCACGTTTGCAGAAGTCAGCCTTGGCAGAACCCCCCAGGTTTGGAAGGCAGGACATCATGAACTGGCCTGAGTGCCCAAGGTAGAGGGGTGCCTCTGAGCCTGCCTTCCCCTCCCTTGAGCAGCAGGCCGACTGGGGAGGGGGGTCCAGATGGCAGAGCAGGCTGCTCTGGGCAGCTGGCACCAGGCTCAGGCCGAAAGAGGCTGCTTCCCCTTACCCCAGCCCGTCAGCGCGATCAGTCAGTGGCCCAGCCTGGGAGCCCCTGGCCTGGCTTGACAGTAAAGCACTGGCTTCACCCAAGCCCACCACCCTCAGAAGGAGGATGCAGGGTTGGATGGCCAACAAGAGGGAAGGAAGTGAAAATAAATGCCCTTAACCACACCTTGGCCCTGAGCATTCAGGCCTGTGAAGGAAGAGTTACTAACTAGCTCTATGCCCGGAGCTAAAGCCGGGCCAGGAAGGATCACCAGGGGGCCCAGGCACACGTGTGTGTATATATGCATATATACAGCTGTTGTGTGCCGCCAAGCAGGTGGAACTTTCTGTGAGTGCCGCACAGCTGAAACCAGACCATACCTGCAGGAGTATATGTATGTGACAGGGCGAAGCCACATCAGCCTCTGTAGGAAAGAGACTGGAATGCCTCTGTGTGATTATGGCATGAACGTGTACATGAGGAGAGGGGAGACTGCATTCATGTGGACGCAGTGGGAGGCAGCATTTCACAGTACTTAGAAATGCGGGTTCTGGGTTCAAATTTGTGCTCGGCTGCTCGCTAGCTGTGTGGCCTCAGGCATGTTATTTAGCTATGCTGGCTCGGCCGGCATAGGGTGTTTGTTAGTCTGATTATGTCCGTCTGGATTTAAGTGTATGTGTGTGTGTGGGGGGGATGTTTGAAGAGTAATTCGACTCCTCCAGGAGGTCCTCCTGGATACCCAACCTGAAGTGCGCCCTTCCGTTTTGCTTTTTCAACACAGCCTTCTATTTCTATCACAGTCCTAATCATAATTTGTTGTTATATATTTGATTGTGTTGTTTCTTTTTCTGTTTTCTCCATTAAATGGCACCTCTGTGGGAGCAGAGAGTTTTGTCCTGTTCCCTGCTGTGGCCTCAGCACCGGGCATATAGTAGTAGGTGCTGAATAAATACTTGTTGAGTAGAGATATTCATCACAGGAGGGCTGTGTCTGTGTGGTACAGAGAGAGAGGCAGGAGCTGGCTGCGATCATGCGTTCCTGGGGGGCCCTGTGCTCAAATCTGGTCTTGACTTTCTTCCTTTCCCCTTCCTTCAGCCACGCTCACTTTATGGGAATGATACTCCATCAACTCCTGTATTGCCTCTGACAAGTTCTTTCCCCTTTTCTGGGTCTTAGGGACTCACTTGCCTCATCTGTAAAATGGTAGGGAGGGCGGATCGGTTCATAATAAGCCTCCTTCCTGACCTAAAGTACTATGAAAATAGTCTGAATCTAATACCCTCTTTAATTCATTCAACATTTATTAAGCACCTACTGTGTGCCAGGCACTGTTCTGGACCTGGCCCTGCCCCCATATTAGCAGCTGAATGAAATGAATGAATAAGGCAGATACCAACCAGAAATCTCATTCCATCTCGAGGACTCTTACCCGCAGTCACTCTCTATGCCCTGAGATTTTAGTCTTTACAGTCTGAATTCACCAGTGGGTATTCCTGTCTTTACACCTGATCTTGTTCCCTCACCAGCCTTTGGTCTAAGCACAGCAAACAGAGGGCTGTTTTTGCTGGTTGCTGTAGTCCCACCACCTGGCTGCTGTGCTATGGCACATAGTAGACACTTGGAAATATGTGTGAAATGAACTGAGAAATCAATGACAGAGCAAAGGCAGGCTCGCATGCATGACCTCGGAATCGTCGGTGTCGTTACCCACTTTGCATATGAGGAAATTGAGGCTCAGGGAGGCAGAGCCGATGCGGGGGGGCCCCACCGCTGCTAAGTAGTGTGTGGCTGTGGGATGCAGCAGAGAAAGCTTGGGTAGTCCAGAGGACCACTAGCAGCCGCCCACCCACCCCCACCTCACAGGTAGAAGATGCGCTGATGGTGGTGGTGTGAGAAACCCAGGGTCCGTGCAAAGCAACTCAGAGGGCTGTCTCAGTCCCCAGCTGGACATGCTGTGCTGGCAGGTTAGGAAAGTCTTGGCGCTGATGGGGAAGCTTCCGGTGCCCTGTCCCCAGTTCTGGGAGCTGGGGCCCCCAGGACCCCGTTTCACTGGGGTCGGTTGGCTCCAGTCTCGGAAACCAGGGAAAGACCTCCGCGGAAACCCGGGAATCCCCGGCATCTGGGGTCCTCCCCGCACACCCACAGCCCGGAGGCCGGCCTGAACCCCTCAAAGGGCGCACCGGTGGGCCCCGGCTTTCTTGGGGAGCAGGAGAGCCCCACAGCGTCCTGAGCCCCTCCCTCCGGGGTGCCGGGTCCCCTTCCCCACCGCAGCTCGCAGCCCCGAAGCTTACCTTGCAGAGGGGCTGGGGAGGGGATGCCCCGCCCTCTCCGGCCTGAGGGGAGGGAGGGGACAGGGGTGTCCAGACCCTTTGTTTGCTGTTGTGTGTGTATGTGTGTGTGCGCGGTTGTGAGACCCGCTGGGGTGTGGGTCCGTGCGCGCGCGTGCCCGGGCCTTGACGGCCGCGGAGATGTTGGACTGCCTGGGCTGGAGGGGGAGGGGGAGGGGGAGGAGAGGGGGACTCCCCCGCCCGCCCACTCGCGGATTTGAAAGATGCTCGAGGGGGAGGGGAGGCAGCAGGCGGGCTCTTTTGTCTGGACGGCCCCTCCCCTTCCCTGGTCAGGGGAATCCCCCCCATCTTGAAACCTTTAATCCATTCCCTCCAGCCCCCTATCTCCAAACACCCTCTCGGGGGTAATCTGGAGAAAAAGCGCCCCTCACTGGAGGGGCCGGAGCTCCTCCCATCCCACCCGCCCCCACGGAACGCCCTTTAATCCGAGATAATCCCGGCCCTAGGCTGCAACACGGCCTTTTATCCCAGTATCAAAACGAGGGTTGGGATGCACGCAAGCGTGCAGCTGGAGTCGCCCCAGCTCGCAGTAATGGAGTCTTTAGAGCCCCGACCGAGTAAGGGGGCTCCAGACCAAAGGGGAGGGGCTACGAACGATTCTAGAGTACCACCGCGCGGAAAGCCTCCATCCGCACCTCCACGATCCCCTTCCCGTCCCCCGGCTGCGCAGGGCTGGAGCACAGGCCTTTGGCTAGACATTAGCGACACCCAGCGGCCGCACGGGGAGACGCCGCGGACAAGAGCTCGAGAATCGTCAGCTGGGCGGGAGAGGGGGGTCCGGGTGATCTTAGAGGCGGAGTGTGTGCGCGAATCCCGGTTCAGGAATGACAGGACATGGTGACGCGAGGGGGAGGCTGTGGTCCGAGCCAGGGAAACACCAGATCCCAAGGCAGGACCACATCAACCTCACATCGGACCCCCCAAGGGCAGGGCCATATCCCTCCTCCACTTAGACCTTTCCATGGCAGGATCCTGTACCCCTAAGACTGGGAAAACGCTCTGATCAGACACCCCTCCCCAGCGTAAGATTAGGTCTTCTTCTCCAGGGGCAGGGGGGGAGGTCTTCCCGCCGAAGCCCGCCCCTGCAGTAGGCTCGGGCTGACGTCACTGCGGCGTGGCTATAGGGACAATCCCCTGCTTCAGTCTCGCCACCTGCCCCGCCCCTCGCGGCCGCCGCAAACGCCCACCCGGGGGCAGCGGAAGATGAGGGGGCTCGAGGTTGGAACGCCAGCCCGTATACCTCCAGAAGGTGCCCAGCGGAGACCCCGCGCCCAATGAGGCGGGGTCTTTGCGGGGACTCCAGGGGGCCGGAACACGTGCGCCTGACCCTTTAAGGCAAGCCGGGTCGCCACTGCCGCCACCGCGGTTACTAGGGATATAACGTCATGCGCGGGCGGGGAACGTGCGCGCCAGGGCGGAAGCGGAAGGGGCGGGGCTCTGCTGGCCGAGTCTCCAGCGCTGCCGCCGCCAGAGTCAGAGCCGGAGCCAGAGCGGGCTGAGCCGCCGAGGCAAGATGGTGGACTATAGCGTGTGGGACCATATCGAGGTGTCTGACGATGAGGACGAGACGCACCCCAACATCGACACGGCCAGCCTCTTCCGCTGGCGGCACCAGGTAGAGTGCGCGCGCCCATCGCCTTCCCCCCTCCCCCCCCCCCCGCCCGGGACTCCGCTCCAGAGTTCTGACCCATACTGCCAGGCACCCCACCATTGACACCTGAGATTCCCAACGTATAGTCTGGACTTTCAGTATCTCTTGGGGTTCCTCATTTTAACTCCAGACCCCAGAGCTGCCAGGACGCTGAGTCCCTACCAGAGGTACCGGGCCTCCTTTCCAATTTCTGCATGGAACTCCCAGTTGACCCCCAGGGCACCTTTCTCCAAGTCTAAACTGCTAAGATAAAGCTTTGGGGGTGTCCCCTCAATTCCCTCTGGGACCTTCCACTTACACGCAAAAGTCTGCCTCAGAGTCTGGACCCTGATCCTGTTACGGGAGGCGTTTCTGACCTTGGATATACCATCCGCCCCTCCCCAAATCGTGGAGTCCTCAATACTTTGAATTTATTCTGAGATCTTCCTCCCTAGTTCTTGACAGGGATTCCTATTCCAATCCAGAGATCCTGCTCCTCCTCCGGACAGAACAAGGAACTCTGTCCTCCCCTGAGATTTATGTTCCCAGCCTGAGAGTCCAACCTATATCTAGGACCCCTTCCCTACAATGTAGACCAGTGCTCCACCAGGCCTTCAGTCTCATTCAGGCCTGGAGTTTTGGACCCCGTTTCCCTTCCAGACCAAACCACCGGTTTCACTCTGATGGAGCCTCCCAATTCCAGCCACTCTTTACAGTCACCTACTGTGAACCCCATTTCCCATTATACCAGGAAACCCTACCCCGCAGGGCTTCCGCTCCGTCCAGAGCCCCTGCCCCTCCTTGGTATTGCAGGCCCAGGCACAACCCACCCCCAATAGTTTCCTGTAGGAGCCTCTGGCAGCCTTGGAATGCTCTGTACCAACTCCAATCCAGCATCCAAACCCACCCGGCCTTCCTCTTGACCCCAGCTCAGTCTGCAGCTCTCAGACACTCAAACTGTCCCTGCTCTCACTAGGGACTCCCCCAGTTTGATTCCAGATTTACTGCCCCTTCTTTTATCTGTTTGCTCCCAAATCCAAATCCCAGAATCCTGTCTGGGTGTCCTCCCACCTCTCTCCCTCCCCAGCAGTGCTCACAGACCAGCAGAACAGCTCTCATAAGACCTAATATTCTAACCTCTTGCTCCCCCAAATTGGAGCTCCTACACCCACACACTTGTGTGTGTTCTACTCTCACACTGAAGGCGAGGTATCTCTCAGAACCTTCCAGTTAGGAATTCTTCACCCCACCCTCGCATATGGCAACTCCCAGTCAGAACCTCCTAGAAGGGCCCTTCCCCATCCTGTGGTGTCTTTAGTCCCTACATCTGGTCTCCAGGCTCATTTCCAATCCTTACCCTAAAGCAGCAGTCTCTTGGGTAGTGTACCTGCCAGGCAAGCCACTGAGTGTAAGAAGAAAGTTCTAGCACTTCCATTTCTTGCCATGTGTACCATTTTATTATGAAATGCTTAAGGCCTGCGCGGAGCTCTGAAGACTATTCTTGGGAACACCTACTTCTCACACATAAAGAGGTTAATCTATACGGCTGTGTGGAGAACATTTTGGTCCTGCTGGGTGGGGAGCCAGTGCTTTGCTCCTGCAGAGTCTTCCCCACACGCCTTCCTCCCTCCTGGCACAGAACCCTTTGGCGTCCTGCTGAGGACTCTGGGCTGTCCTCAGCAGGTCCTCAGCCTGGTGGGGAAGAGGGTGGGGGAGGGGAGATAAGCATCTCCAGCGCAGGGCAGCTTCTGTGACAGGCAAGCTTGGGTTCTAATCCCAGCCCTACCACTTACTGCTTTACTTTCCCTGCCCCTAGAGACCATCCTAAGAATGAAATGAGATTAGGTCCAACAAGAACTTGGCTCAGGGCCTGGGAGGGAGTAAGCTTACGGAGCGAGCGGGAGGTGGGATTTGTGAGAAGGTAGATGGGTGCGCTTCTGAGCACAGGCCTGCGCACCTAGGTTCCAGCCCTGGCTCCGTGATCACTGACTTACTGCATGACCTCTGGCGAGTCGTTTGATCTCTTTGTGCCTCTGTTTCCCCAGCTGGGAATATTAAGGGTATCCACCCGATAGGGTGGTCGTTAGGAGGGGTTATCTCATTTCTTCAATGTGTGTCACGTCCTTGGGATAGATAGCATCTGGCATGTGATAAGCTCTCTGTAAACTTTAGCCCATGTCATCATTGTTATTATTCAGGTAATTCGTGCTTCTGGGAAAGAAAAATTCCACAGGTGCCAGAAAGGGACAAGGGAGTCTCCCCACTCCCTTGTCCCAATGCGGCTACTGTTACTGCTTTCTTCTGACTCCTTTCATGACTGTGTGGCACTGAGGTTCTGAGAGCCTCAGGTTTTCTGTCTGTAAGGCAGGAGGGTGGTGACACCTGCAGCCGTGCCCCCACCATGCTGTCTACCCTGCCCAGCCTGCTCCAGCCCCTCCCGGAGGTGTAAAGCGCAAGCTGGGCAGGCTGCCGCCCCCGCTGGCTCTGGGAGGCCTTTATTTAGCTTCCGTCTCCCTGGCGGCCACTCAGAGGACACCGAGAGGAGCTCGGTGACCGCCCAGCAGGAACCTGCTGGTAGGTTAGATGGTAGGTTCCTGCTGCCACCTGAGGCCAGTGATAATGCCAACCCCAGAGAGCCCCTCACAAGGCAGCAGGGAGCCTCCAGGGCAACACAGGCCCATCGTGGAGAAGGGGACGTGGCAGGGCCCAGGGCTGCTTTCTCTCCTCTCTCCACGAGGCAAGGACCTTCTCAACCTTTATCCACATGGGGAAAGTGAGACTCGGGATTGACGGAGGCAGTCCTGTGGGGCATGAGAGAAGGCTCCAGGTTCTCCGATTCCCACGCACAGCGGGCCTGGCTCTGTGCCAGAACCTGGAGATAACGGCCTCAAAGAAGGCCCAGAAGTGAGTTGGGAGACCATTCCGGTGGCAGTGGCCATGACAATGGTGGTAACAGTGGAACATGTTCGGTACTGAGTACGGGGTTGCAAGCAGTCTCCTGGGAGTAACTCCTGAGGCCCCATTTCCCGAAGAGGAACGGCAGGGCTGGGAGAGTTTTAAGGGTCTTAGGCAAGGTCACATTGCCAATAAATGGCAGAGCTGTGCGACGTGACCGTGCAGTAACAGCCGCTCCCAGTTATTGAGCATTTACTCTGGGCTGCAAATCGATGTAAACACTTGAAGTACATTTTCTTGTTTGAGCCCCAGAATGGTCCCCAGAGAGAGGGGGGGAGAGATTATCCCCTTGGATGGAAATGACAGTCACCAGCGTGGGAATGGCGCTTGCCAAGCGTCCATTCCGGCTCTGGACTGTCGACTTTTAACTTCTCATCTCCTTTGCTTCTCCTGGTGCCACCCTGTGAGGTTGGTACTGTTGTCCACCTTTGACAGATGAGGAAATGGGGGACCCTAGAGGTTAGGGTATTGACCCAAGGACACTCAGCCTTTACTTGGTGGCCGTGGGATTTGAGGCCCTGAGGTTGTCCTCCAGCATCTTACCATGTCATCTGGGGATCATGAAGGGGGCCTTTGGGGTGCAGTGATGTGGCATGGGGGCACTTGGGGAAGGCTTTGTCAAAAGCTGAGACCCAGGGGGCAAAGTAGGTAGAGTGAGGGGAAGAGAGTTCCAGGTGGAAGGAACAGCCTGTGCAAAGGCCAAGAGTCAAGAGCAAGCTGGTGCATTTGGGGAACCATGAGGGCCTACAACGGGGCCTTGGTGCCATCTGGGCAGCTTGGGGCAAGGGTCAGGGTTCCCTTCTGAACCCAGACACTCCAGGTTGGGGTGGCAGGGAGGGCTGCAGGCAGATGTGCATATTTCAGGGACGGCAGCTTCTGAGTCTAGCTTGGGGGGAGCAGCAGTGGAAGGTTGTGGCACCTCTCAGGGCTCAGTCCTGTCTCTGGATTGAGCAAGCGCTGCTGAGAGCCAGGGAGCGGATGGAGGCAGGCAGGGCTGGCGAATAGGCAGGGCCGTGCCTGTGCCTGGGGGCCCAGTGGGGACCTGAGCAAGAGGGGGAGTGAGAAGGGGCACCATCTGAGCTTGGCGTACAGCAGAAGAGGAGGTCTGGGGAGCACCAGCTAGGGTAGGGGGGACAGGAGGTTGGTGGGCCCTGAGGCTCAAGGAGGCGTGCCAGCCTGGAGACAGAGCTGAAGGGGGCTTGGGCAGCGGTCAGGGAGCAGTGCTCTGGGTGGAGCGAATTGGAGAGACATCTAGAAGTGAAAGCAGTCAGGACCAGGTAGCAGAGAGGCAGGGAAGGACAGGGCCAGTGAGCAGGCCTCAGCTGGGGGGCAGAGGTGGCTGGAGGAGGTGGCTGGGCAGGCCAGGGCACCCGAATGTCACTGAGGGCAGCTCTGGGGAGGAGGGGGAGCCTGAGACCCCCATCCAGCATTTCATCACTTTATTCATCCAACAAGTGTTCCCTCAGTCTTCACTGCACGCTTGTGTGTGAGACACGAGTGAGCAGACCCCCACCTCCGTGGAGCCGGTATCCTTGGAGCGGGACAGCGTTCAAAACAGTAAACACCCGTCAGCAGACGTCAGCTGGTAATGAGTGCTGAGGAGGAAGGTGACACAGGCCAAGAGTCAGGGGAAGTCGCCGTCCTCAGCAGGGGGTTAGGGGAGGCCTCATCTCTAAAGTAACGGTTTAGCCAAGATGGTAAGGATGTGAGGGAGTAAGCGGCGTGGGGGGTGGGGAGAATCTGGAGAGACAGCTTTCCGGGCTGAGGGACTAGCCAGTGCAAAGGCCCTGAAGTTGGAAGTGGGTTCGAGAAAAGGTGAGGCAGCCAGTGTGGCTGGAGGGAGGGGGCAGATCACGCAGGGCCTTGTGGGTCATGGATAGGACTTGGGCTTTTGCTGAGCGATGTGGATGCCACAGAGGGTTCTGAGTAGTGTGGGGTGCAGGGGAATGTTTAGGGGCTCGGGTGTGTGCAGGTATACTGGTGGGGTGGAAGCTGGCCATCTGGGCCACAGAGGGTGGTGCAGACATTCCCTGGGCCATCGCAGGTGCAGTGGGTGGGAGCCCTGGGTGGGGTGGGGCTGAGGTCAAGGGACAGGCGCTTCCCCGGAATGAAGGGCTGTGTCTGCACAGGCCCGGGTGGAGCGCATGGAGCAGTTCCAGAAGGAGAAGGAGGAGCTGGACAGGGGCTGCCGCGAGTGCCGGCGCAAGGTGGCCGAGTGTCAGCGGAAGCTGAAGGAGCTGGAGGTGGCCGAGGGCGAGGGCAGCAAGGTGGAGCTGGAGCGGCTGCAGGCTGAGGCTCAGCAGCTGCGCAAGGAGGAGCGGAGCTGGGAGCAGAAACTGGAGGAGATGCGCAAGAAGGAGAAGAGCATGCCCTGGAACGTGGACACGCTCAGCAAGGACGGCTTCAGCAAGGTGGGGGGGTGCTTGGTGGTCAGGGGTAGGTGGGGGGGTCAGGCTTCTGCAGGTCAGGGTGGGGGGAGGGACAGGTGTGTGGGGCCAAGCGGATGAAGCACCCCACTGGTACCCCCCCTCTGATCTGCCCGAAGGCCCTAGTCCGAGGCCACACCTGCCACACCCACGCTCCCGCCACACTGATGCTCATGACACCGTCACCACCTCCGCCATGGAAGGGATGGGCTCTGCGGCCTCGGCCCACCCGGCCGTGCTGGAGGCGCTCTGCGGCCTCGCCCCAGCCCACTCCTCCTCTCGCCCCATCACAGAGCATGGTCAATACCAAGCCAGAGCAGGCGGAGGAGGAGTCGGAGGAGGTGAGGGAGCAGAAACACAAAACCTTCGTGGAGAAGTACGAGAAACAGATCAAGCACTTCGGTGAGTTGGGCACAGGGGGGCAGGGGCCCGCTGGGGGGGCTGCCTATGACAGGGGCTGGCCCTCCGCCTCCAGGGCCCTTCAGCTCCTTGCCAACCCCTTCTCGTAGGCATGCTCCGCCGCTGGGACGACAGCCAGAAGTACCTATCAGACAATGTCCATCTGGTGTGTGAGGAGACAGCCAACTACCTGGTCATCTGGTGCATCGACCTAGAGGTGGAGGAGGTGAGTGGGGCCTGCCCTGGGACTGGGGGGAGGCCCTGCTCCGAGGCCGCCACTCAGTGACATCCTGCCTGTGTTCTCTCGGCAGAAATGCGCACTCATGGAGCAGGTGGCCCACCAGACCATTGTCATGCAGTTCATCCTGGAGCTGGCCAAGAGCCTGAAGGTGGATCCCCGGGCCTGCTTCCGGCAGTTCTTCACTAAGATCAAGGTAGTGTCCTGGAGGAGCCGGGGTGGGGTGGGGTGCGGGCCTCTCCGGGGCACCAGCCTCAGTCTACGGGAGGGGTGGACGCATGTCCCCTCAGACGCATGGCCGCGGGATCAGAGCCTCCTGTATCGGGAGGGGCCGGTGGTCGGCTCCCAGACAGAGTTTGAAAGACAGGGTGTCCTGACAGCCCCAACATGGGGCAAGAGACAGAGTCGACCTCTCGGGGTTCCTCAGCTGAGCGTCTGGAAGAACAGAGCTACCCGTGCTGAGGTCGGCAGCACGTGCGGATCGATCCAGAGCTCGAGCGAGCCGTGTTGAGTGTGAGGTGCCTGCAGGCCCCCCCCTAGGCGGAGGAGGAGGTGAGCGTCCCCGGTTGTGGGGCAGGAGGCAGGCAGGCAGGCGGTCGTTAGCACGCAGATGGTGGAACCGGCTGGAGGAGACCGCCCGGGCCTCTGAGCGCCTGCAGCGGGCCGGTCCTGTGTCCGAACGGTTCTCGGCCCCCACCCTGCAGACAGCCGATCGCCAGTACATGGAGGGCTTCAACGATGAACTCGAGGCCTTCAAGGAGCGTGTGCGGGGCCGCGCCAAGCTGCGTATCGAGAAGGCCATGAAGGAGTACGAGGAGGAGGAGCGCAAGAAGCGGCTGGGCCCCGGTGGCTTGGACCCCGTTGAAGTCTATGAGTCTCTCCCCGAGGTGCGGCTTCCCTGCCCCGGGGCGGGGGGGGGGCAGCAGGTGGGCTGTAGGTGGGCCCCCCATGGGACCCAGGCCCTGAGCCCTGGCCCGTCTGCACCCTCAGGAGCTCCAGAAATGCTTCGACGTGAAGGACGTGCAGATGCTCCAAGATGCCATCAGCAAGATGGACCCCACCGTGAGTAACGGGGCCCCACGCCTGCCTGCCAGGCCGCACAGCCCAGGCAAGCGATGTGTCCTCCTGCCCCGTCCAGCCCTGCTCCCCACTTCGCTGGGAGAAGCGTCCCTTGTGGGCTTCACGGAGGAGCAGGGGAGGTCATGTCACCGTGGGGCAGTGCACGAGGCAGCCAGACTTACATCCACACTTGTTTACACGTGTCAAGCACCTGCTGCGTGACTGCACCCAGCAGTGAGCACGGAATTTTCAGCGTGTCCCCTGCCACTGAGTGTCACTGCCCCTGTGGGCCATTTATGAGCCTGATGGGCACACCAGGTTGACCTCACCTTTGTCCAGGGAAGGGGTGCTCCTCCCTAGTCTTGGTTACCCCATCAAACCACGGTTTCTCTGGATACCCACTTGGAGAACCGCGTGGGGGTGCTGAGCACATGGTAAATGTCAGCTGCCGTTGTGTGTATGTGTGTATTTTCAAGTAAGCGCTCTGCCCGACACGGGGCTTGAACTCATGACCCCAAGATCAAGAGTGACATGCTCTACTGACTGAGCCAGCCAGGCGCCCTTAGCTGTTGTTACTATTAGGAGCAGTGATCGTGCTGGTAGACAGGACTTTGTGTTTTAATAGACCTTGGTTTGACCCCATTCCTGCCACTTGGCTCACTGGTTGGCCACACTAGTTTGCTCATCTGTGAAATGGGTCTAGTTGCAGGACCTGGTCCAGGATTTCTAGAAGTTTCCATGAAAAAGGATATCTAGACCAAGGAAGGGTCTTCACACTGTGGTTCACAAGCTCACTGTCTGTCTTTAAAAGTAAAGTGTTATTGGAATGCAGCTTTTATTCTGGACATACGCTATTTACACTTGAGTTAAAGTTAAGTGAAACGTAAAGTTCTGTTCCTCACCTGCACTAGCCACGTTCGAAGTACTTGGCAGCCACGTGTGGCTGGTGGCTGCCATGTCCGACGATGCAGGTTACAGACAATTCCTATCATTGTGGAGTCCTCTGGACAGCTCTGGTCTAGAAGAAGCAGTGTGCGGGTTTAAGGATGTGCAGGGGATAGGTGGGCCCCCCGGGGGGAGGGCAGCCCGGCCTCACTCGCCATCCTTCTCCCCACAGGATGCGAAGTACCACATGCAGCGCTGCATCGACTCCGGCCTCTGGGTTCCCAACTCCAAGTCCAGCGAGGCCAAGGATGGGGAGGAGGCGGGCCCCGGGGACCCCTTGCTGGAAGCCGGCCCCAAGCCAGGCGACAAGAAGGATGTCAGCGCCTGACTCGCCCCAGCTGCTGCCCACCTGCCTGCAGGCCCCTGTGTGCCCCTTTTCAGAAAACAAAAATAGATGCCATCTCCCCAGCTCCTGGCCTCCTCCACTTTCGCTGCTCCCGCCCAGCCTGGGCCAGGAGAGGGCCTGTCCCCACCCCCATTGCCCCCACCTCCAGTGCTCATCCAAGTCTCTGCTTTGAGTCAAGGGGCTTCACTGCCTGCAGGATGCTACCCCCCCCCAATCAGCATTATGCCAAAGGCCTGGGGGTCCAGGGAGGGGCGGAGGTCGCTAGGCTGGTCCATGGGGTGGGGGAGGGTCCCCAGCCCAGAGGCCTGCTCTAGTCACTATGGGCTCTGTTTTCACTGTTCATCTGCTGTCGAGTCTTCTATATGGTAAACAGCAATGATCTTCCAATAAAGGATTTCAGATGCTCAGGGGGGCGTCTCGAGGGCTGTTGACACAGCTCTTCTCTTGGAGTGGGAGGGGACCCCAGTGAGTGTTGGAGACCTGGCCTGTGGCACCTCAGGCTTTATCCTCCAGCTGTCCGGGCAGCTCCCTCTACTCTGATTCCAGGCTCTTGCTCATACTATTCCACTGCCTAGAACATTCTTCCCCAGGATTCCTTTACATCGGAGTTCTCGGCCCCACCCCCCACTCTTTGGCTTGTCCCCCAAGCCTCCCAGCCACCGCCCATTCAGGACCATCCTGCATCTCTGACCACTGCCCTTCGCATCCATGGCCTCCACCTTGGCCCAGATCCCCATCCCCTCTGGTCTGCAACCCTCCTTGTCTCTTCCCTGTTCCCCGCACCCCCATTAGACCCCAACAGGCAGTGGCCAGAGGGTAGCGATGAACACGTGAGTCGAGGCACATCCCTCCCTGAGAGCAGAAGCCCAAAGTCCTGTCTGCAGCTCACAAAAGGCCTTTGCCCCCTGTCCTGGTCTCTCTGCGTCTTCCCCTCTTTTTGCCCTCTCTCCCACTCCCTCCTTGCAGGTCCTTGAGCACTTTAAATCTCTCTCAGTGTGACCTTGGGCAACTTACTCAGCCTCTGTGTACCTCCCCCTCTGCACCATGAGTAATGTTAGTGCCTTTCTCCTGGGCCTAGTGCTAAAATGAGATCATGCCACAGGCAAGCAGGGCACCTGGCACTTAGATGCTCAAAATGTGGGCCTTGGCGTGTGCCTGTCCCTCTCCCCGAACACCCTTCCCTGCAGCCTTTGTGGGGCTCTTTAAAAAGAAATATTTGGGCCACAGAAAAGGGCCTAAAGAATAGTACGATGAACAAGGACTTAAGTTTAGGATGAAGCCAAGCAGGGAGGCCCTCTGCCTGCCCCTTTCAGGGGACCCCAGCCCTGCCAACTGTTTGTCCGTCAGACCAGAGCCCAGTGCCACCTCTTCCCCAGGGCCCTCCTTGGCTCACCTGAGTTGCCCCTCACACCCAGCCAGGCAGCTTGCCTCACCTGCCATGTGCCAAGCTTTGCCCACTGTGTGCTGTCCTCTCCCTCGTGCTGTGAGCACCACCAGGGCACACACTGAGTCTTCCGTCATCCTGAGGTGCTCACAGTGCCCTGGAGGGGTCTTGGCCCTTAGTGGGTACTCCGTAAACCTCAGCTAAAGCGGGGAGCCCCTAGATGCTGTTGTGTGCGGGCTGGTTGCCACCAGGGGGCAGTGGTGAGCTGCAGACCCTGATGGCATTCCCCTAAAGCTTTAATGCGGTGGGAATGGCAGGCGCGGATCTGGAGGGCTTGGGGAGGAGGAAGGCATCCTAAGGCCCTGGGTAAACCTCGCCGGCCCAGGATCCATCCAGGATTGGCAACTTCATTATTTACTGTGAAAACTTTCAAAGATGGAATCCACATTACTGGTTTTTCCTTTTGCCTCAGGCTCTAGTATAACTCAGCACTGTTAGTGATTCTCTACTTAAAATTTCAATATTTTGTTCATGGGTGGTTTTTTTTTTCACATTAATTGTGCTTTTTAAAAAATATTGCATTAAAGTATTTGTCTTGGTTACTGAGCTTTTTGGCGCCCTCTTTGCTTTCATGCCTCACCTCCCTCACCTGTGTTGGCTCTCCTAAAACAGAGGATTTAAGACATCAAATGCTATTAAGAGACACTCGGGGAACCAGCTCCTCCAACCAGGTGCTTCCCCACCCCCCAATAACGGGAGCCCATGGGAACCCACTGTCCACGTTTTCTTGTGACTCCTTCCAAAGTTTCTTTTTGTAAAATTGAATATGTTATTTGTTTTTAATTGAATGCGTTCTATCCCCTCTCCTTTACCTAAAACACAGCATGTCCTACAGTCCGAAATGCATTTTGCTTTTTTTTTTCACTGAGCCATATGACCTGCAGACCCTCCTTTATCAGTCAATCAGCACTTCCTCATTCTTTCTATCCCATGTGGAAAGCTCCAGGGTGTGCCTGTCTCAGCACTGATTTCATTTCGGGGTTTTTCCAGTCTCTTCTTACAAGCAAGAAACACCCTTGTGCATCATTTCCCATGAGCACAGGCATCCTACCTGTAGGAAAAATTCCCAGAAGCAGGATTGCTGGGTCTTAAGTGAGACAGAGAATTCAACTCGAGGGTTTCACAGAACAAACTGTAATGAAGGGATTGATGTCAGGGATGTGAGCGGGGTTGGAGAACCAACAAATGTATGTCGAGCGTATCTGTCTCCTTCAGCTGGTGTAACAACTGCAAAGCTAGTGCCTTCAACACTAATTTATTGTTTTGCAGTTCTGCAGCTCAGAAGCCTGACACGAGTCTCACTGGGTCAAAATCAGGACATTGGCAGAGCTGCAGTCCTTCTGGAAGCTCTGGGTGGGATCCATTTCCTTGCCTTGCCCAGCTTCTAGAAGCTGCTCACATTCCTTGGCTCCTGGCCCTTCTTCCATCTTCAAAGATGGCAAAGATAAGTCAGGCTCTCATATCATATCACTCTGACTTCTTTTTCTGCCTCCCCCTTCCACTTTTTTTAATTAAGATTTTTAATTTTATTTATTTGAGAGAGAGAGTGGGCAGAGGGAGAGAGACAGAGAGAAAATGAAGCCGACTCCACGGTGAGCGTGAGCCTGACATGGGGCTCGATCTCACGACCGCAAGATTGCAACCTGAGCCAAAACCAAGAGTCAGTCCATCAACCGACTGAGCCACCCAGGTGTCCCCCCTTCCAGTTTTAAGGATCCTTGTGATTACCTTGAGCCCAACGGGATAATCTTCTTACCTTAAGGCCAACTGATTAGCATCCTCAATTTCCACCTGCAAATTTATTTCTTTTTTAAACAAATTTTATTTGTCAGAGAGAGAGAAAACACCAGTGGGGGGAGGGAGAAGCAGGCTCTCCGCTGAGCAAAGAGCTGGATATGGGACTTAATCCCGGGACCCTGGGATCATGACCTGAGCCAAAGGCAGACGCTTAACCAACTGAGCCACCCAAGCATCCCTCCATCTGCAAATTTAATTTTCCCTTTTTATGCTTCTCCCTAACGAAGCATAACATATTCACCGAGTCCAGGGATTAGTTCCTACATGGGCATTTTTGGGGGTCTCTTACTCTGCCTGCCACAGAGAGGCACCACATCCAGGGCTCAGGTGCATGGGCAGGAAACAGAGTTAGCAGAACTCATTGGGATCCGGAGCCATGAAGAAGGCACTCTTTGCAGAATATGTGGTTGCAGAGATAGAGCCACTGCCCAAACTGCGGCCAGGAGGGAGGGAGTAGGGGAATAGATAACCCTCCTTGGTCTCCCACGGCTGGTCTCTGGCCAGGCTTCCCCATTGGCAGAACCCACCTGAAGCCAGAGATGTGGAAGCTGGGCAAAGCACTTTGATTTCTTGTGGCCACAGGAGGAAGCCCTCAAAACACAGCTGCTCATAGGCAACAAATATCCTGGGTGCTGGGAACAGAGCCTAGAACAAGTTACTCCAGCCCCCGATACCCCTTGCCTGGCCAACTTCTTCCCTCCCTACCACTTACCACCTTCCAACATATCATAAAACCCACTTATTAGTATTTATCTGATTTATGTTCACTCCCCGGAGGCAGGGATTCCTGTGTTTTGTTCATGGCTAAATCCTCAGATCCTAGAGCACAGCACACAGTAGGCACTCAATAAGTGTGTGTTTTTAAATTGCGGTCAAATGTACATGCCATAAAGTTAACCATTTTAACCATTTTTGGATGTGCGATTCAGTGGCTTTAAGTATGAGACACTGTTCCGTTAAACACTTAATCCCCCATTCATAAAATACCTGTAATTCTGTGACTGGTTTATTTCAGTTAGCATGATGTTTTCAAGGTTCATCCACGGTGTAACATGTATCAATTTCACTCCTTTTTAGAGTTGAATAATATTCCATTGTAGGATACACCATATTTTGTTTACCATTCATCCATCAGTGGACACTTGAATTGCTTCCACTTCTTCATTACTGTGGATAACACTGGTGTGAACATGGGTGTGCAAATATCTCTTTGAGTCCTGCTTTCTTTTGCATATACACCCAGATGTGGAATGGCTGGGTTACGTGGTAATTGTACATTTAACTTTAGGAACCACTCAACCATAAACATATTCTGAATTCAGTAATTCAATGTCAGGGGCCCAGAAGCAGAGTAAGAACTTGTCCTCAAAATCCCTTTTTGCCTTTTCAATTCAGAACCGTGTTGAATGAATGAATGACTTAAAATAAGTAATTCTTTAAATAAAAAAAAGAATGATGGTATAAGAATGTTTCTTGGCACCACTGGGAAACCACATAACTGTCCATCCATGGGAGAAGGGACAGATAAATTGTAGCCTATTTTTAAAAAATCTTTTAAACACTTTATTTATTTGAGAGAGAGAGCGAGAGACAGAGCATGTGTGGGGGAGGGGCAGAGGGAGAGGGAGAAGCAGCTTCCCCGCTGAGCAGGGAGCCAGCCATGGTGCTTGATCCTCACCTGACATCCTGGCAGACGCTTAACTGACTGAGCTACCCAGGCGCCCCAACATGTTTTCAGGGTTCGTCCTGTTGTGGCACGTGTCAGAGCTCCAGTCCTTGTCATGACTGGAGAGTCCAGTGTGTGGCTCTCCCACATTTTGTTCATCCATTCATCTATTGGTGGACACCTGAGTTGTTTCTGCCTTTGCCTAGCTGACATTTTTATGTATTTCCAACCCCTTTTTGCGTGCCTGAAACACGTCCCGATCAAATAATTCTGCAAAGTACATCTATCTGCAGGGGAAAAGAAAGAGCACCAAAAACTATCATTAAATGAAAAAGATAATAGCACTCACTCTGCATCCGGTTCCAAGCTCTTACATGTATTACCCTGTTTGATGTTCCTGGCATATCTCGGAGTTTGAGACTCCAGTTAGCCCCATTTTGCAGAGGAGGAGACTGAGCATGGAGAAGTAAAGTGTCTGCCCAGGATCCCACAGTGGCTGAGCTGGGATTTGAACGCAGACCGTCTGGTTCCAGCCTTCGTGCGTGTCACTCCTGTTTCCTCCCAGGACCAGCAAGGAATGTCCAGTTTAAGGCTGCTCGTGGGAATTTCCTGGAGGCATGTATTCATACATGTGCCCGAAAGGGTATGGCACTTCCTTGGAAGGATTCCCAGGAAACTGACCAGCCTCATGGCTGTTTTGGGGAGGGGGCCAACTGTTCCATGAACCCTCCAATTCAAAAGAACACAAAAGGGTTTTGTTTTTAGTTCACTGACTCTTGGCTTTTGCCTGGTCTGGTGGGAGCTTTGGGAGGTCCCTCCCTGAAGGGCCAGGGGAATCCCCCAATTCTAGCTTCCTCCTGAAAACCCGCTGGGGACAGGTGGCCAATTGTCCCAGTTTGCTCAGGACTGTCCCACTTGTAACCCCAAAAGTCCCTTGTGGGACTCTCCCTCAATCCTGGGCAAAACCCTACGGCTGCTGGGGTGACCTGGAGCCCCCCTGCTGGTCCTGGAAGCAGTCTGTGATGGAGGAGTTTGCAAAGGAGGCCTTGGGTGCTCCGGGCAGGACACTAGCCTTCCCAGCAGTCTCTGTGGTCTCTTTTTTCTTCAGCTGTCAGGTGGGTGTGCTGGTCGCACTTTAAGAGAAACTGAAAGAGCTCAGCGAATTCTAAGCACATCCAGTCCGGGACACTGTGACTTAGTATCATACTCTTATTACTGGGGTTATTAGCATCATTATTATTAGTCATGATAGTCACCTGCCACTTCCTGTCCCCCTGGGTTGCTGGACACCCAGTCCCAGTCTCACCCCGTGCTCTGTGGTCCAGCCTCCGGTCCAGTGGAGGCTGCCCCACCTCACCCAGCCGGCTGTTGAAGAATCTGGCAACTTTGACTTCCTGCTGCTGCACTCTCAGGGGCAGAGAGGAAGCTGAGGCCGGAAGGCCATGGTCAGCCTTTCTGCAGCAAGCAGGACAGCAGCTCAGAGGGCTCCCTAGGCCATTCACTCCAGCACCTTTTAGGCAGCTACTGGGTGACAGGCATAATTCCAGGTGCTGAGGATACAGTGGAGAGCCACACAGACCCCTCCCTTGTGGAGCTGAATTTTAGAGGGGAAGACAGGCATTAAAATCAGTGCTCAAAGAAACTTCCAGAAACATTCCAGAAATGTCAGGTTGTCATAAAGACTGCAGAGAAAACTACAGCAGGCAAAGAGACAGAAAGATGGGCTTGCTGATTTAGATGGAGGAGCTTCTGGGGTGGGGTAAGGGTTTATTTCTTGGCCTGGGTAGTCAGTTTATTGCTGTTGTTCTTTAAAACTGGGCCCACAGGTGAAGCCCGTGAAAGCGTTCTTTAATGCATGGTAAAGGAGAACTTTCTCTACTTACAACACTTCTGATACCCTGTGGGTTTTCCACACCAAACAACTCTCCAGTTTTCTGTGGACACCAAATGGGAGGAACTTGATCAGATATCAAAGGTGGGGGATGACTTAAAAGGATTCTTTGCTCGCTCGGACTGGACCAAGCAGGCTGAAGACAGGCTCAGGCCAAGGTCCACGGCTATTCCAGAAGAGGGCTCCGATTAGAGTGGTCAAGGAGAGGGTCTTTGTCACCTCTCCGCGCCTCAGTTTCTTGATCGGAGAAATGGGGATAACATAAGCCCCCAGGGGACTGCTGCCAGGATCAAATGAGACATTGCAGGAAAGCACTCTGCATAGCCTTCTCAGTAAACGACGGCGACTTGCTGGTGTGTGTTGATTAGAACTCAGATCGGGTGGGACTTTCAAGCGGCTGCTCTGACACCCTCAGAGGACGGGGCTGGCGGTGTGATCAGGAAGAGGATCTGAACAGGTGGGCCGGAAATGCCTCCCGGAAGTCGTGTGAGGGGGTGTCTTCATCCAGCTAGGTGGAGCTGGCCAGGCGGAGACAGGGGAAGCGAGGCAGGATGGAATGGAGTTACACGGCAGGGGGCTGCAAGACTGAAGGGCGGCTGGCTGCAGCCTTGATCACCAAAGTGAGGACAAGAGGTTTACACCAGGTCCGAAAGCGTCACTTGGGCCAACGGCCCGAGGAGGAAATTGATGTCGCGGCGTCGTTTGAAGGCCGCACTCTTGAACCCGGCGTACTTGCCAGCCCTTCCGCATCTCCGCCCATTCCCCCCAGCAGCCAATCGCTGATGCTGTGGCGCATCCAGGTGCCGGTCCAGCCAATCGCGGTTGAGGGTAAAAAAAAAAGTGAGGCTGAGGACCAATAGGAGCGCCGCTATTGCAACGAAAGGCCCAATGGTTACGTGCGACGGGTCACAACGGTGGCCAATGAGTTTGCCCATTTCAGGCGGCCAATGGCAGGCGGCGTCTCGGCGGCGATTCGGCGGTGGCTGCCCGCGGCTGCGGGGCGGGGTCCCGGGTTCGAGCCAGAGTCCGGGGTGGAAAGGGTGAGCCTGGAACCCCCGGGAGGTCCTCTGGAGGGCGGCGGGAAGTGCGGTGGGAGGCGCGGCAGGGAGACTGCGTTTGGCCGGGGGTGGATAGAAACACCCGCTGCCTCGTGACTGGTCGATGCCCGGTGGGTGCGCATCGCGGCTCCTGCCCCAGCCAGCGAGGCTTCGAGGTTTTGGGGGTGTGTTGGGGTGAGCGACTGTGCGGGCCTCCTGGGTGCAGACGTCACTCCTACAGCACCTGCAAAGCTGGCTCTGCACCCATTGGGGACGAGGAAGAAGGAAATGGGCACCCCCCAAACCCCATCCCCACCGTATTTTCTCAAATGTTAACATACAATAATAGCGAACGTTTATTAAGGTAACTGCATTATTAACTGCACGCCAGGCCCTGTGCTGAGCGCTTCCCCTGCCTCATCTCTTTGAATCCTCCCAACACCCCTTTGAGGGAGAGACTGCTATAGGCCCATTTTCCAGACGTGGAAACCGGCTGAGAGAGGAGCTGATTCCTGTGGAATCTGACAGTGTGCTATAAGGACATGCTCTTCTTCCCATCACTGTTTATCTTAAAACTGGAGAACTTGGAGGCCTGAGCCCTGGGCCTGGCTCTCAAAAAGTCCCAAAGCTGGATTGAGGGGAGAGTGGAAACACAACCTCTCTTAGGCTCAGGGGAGTCAGCAGGGCCTGGGGTCACTCGTGGGGTAGATGTGGGAGGCAGGGATCTTGGCCTGCAAGAGAAAGACGGTCAGGATGATGGAATCAATAATGATGATTTTTTTTGTTTTTGTCATATTTGTTATTTTTTCATGCCTGCATTAAGGGCTAGGTGCTGTGGGGATGTCACAGCCTTCTTTTCATGACAATGTTCTCCTCATTTTCATTTTCCGATGGGGAAACTGAGGCCCAGTGTGGCTAAGTGACTTGCCTGAGTTGACATCGGGAGAGCCGAGATTCGCCCCCTGGTCTGTCTGACCATACCTGCCTGTCTGGTGATTTGGGGAAGGTGGGTTCTAAGCAGGTTTTTATATTGGCGCAATTTTATCCAATAAAGGGGTTCAGTGTTGTTCATGACAAATCTAACAGGTGTGGACGTGTACCCTAACTCCATCAAACAGATGTAGAAACGGGCCCAGGGAGGGGAATTGGGTGCCTAAAATCACACAGTGAGGTTTCTAGAATCTTCTCAGGCCTAACGTCTGGGGGCTGATGGCCTGTCTCTTTCTAGCCAAGCCAGCTGTCAAAAGCATGCCTCTGTGCCATTGGGGTGCCACCACCAGGGACAGCAGGCCTGATGGCGATGGAACTCAGCCCATGGCCACCAGGGGAGGCCTGAAGGTTCTTCTGCACTGGGCTGGCCCTGGTGGCGGGGACCCATGGGTCACCTTCAGCGAAGCCACACTGACCGCAGAGGAGGTCTGCATCCACATTGCACAAAAAGTTGGTGAGTCTGGGGCATCAGCCCTGTGGGTGGAGGTGCTGGCAGGATCTGGGCCTGTCCGTCCGTCTGTCCATCCGTCCATTCATTCAGCAGACACTGAGTGAGCAACTACAGTGTGCCAGCCTCAAATCGCTGTCTTTGGAGAGCTGATATTCCAATAGGAAAATCAGCAAGAAACACAATGAATAAGAAAACTGTGTGGGAGAGGCACCTGGGTGGCTCGGTCGGTTAAGCGTCTGCCTTTGGCTCAGGTCATGATCTTGGGATCCTGAGATCAAGCCCCACACCAGGCTCCCTGCTCAGTGGGGAGTCTGCTTCTCCCTCCCCCTCTGCCCCCCCCCCACTTAAAACTGGGAGAGCAGAGGTAGATGATGGAGAAAAATTAAAATTTCAGGAGAGGAGTGCATGGCTCGCTCAGTTGGCAGGGCATGTGACTCTTGACTCCAAGTGAGGTGGGAGCCACAGAGGACTGTGAGCAAAGGAGGGATGTGACTGGACTCAGGCATCATGGGTGCTCTCTGGCTGCCATGTGGGGAATAGACTGTGGTGGGTGAAGGTAGGAGCAGGGAGACCAGGGTAACAGTGACCTCCAGGTAGGAGATAAGTGGGAGAGGCCTGCCAGGGCCAGATCTTACGGTGCCTTAAGTGGCAGAGGGAGGAGTTCAGAGTTACACTTTCTCCTGAGAGCAGTAAGGAACTGTGGAATGGCTGAGAGAGCCTATAGTAGAGGTACCAAAAGTATCGTTTCTTCTTCCAGAGGAGGAGAAGGTCTGTGCAATTGGACCTTGCTGATATGCCCCTTCCTCCAGGAAATCCTCTCAAACGCCCTTGCCCACAACTGGATGGGGGCCTCATGGTGGATTTCTGCCACACCTTGTACTTTCCCATTGGTGGCTGATCCTTCCAGAGCTCAGACGGGTGTGCTGGGTGGTGTGAAACATGCCCAGCAGAAGAAAGAGCTAGTGTGAAGGTCCCAGACAGCCTGATCTGTTTGAGGAAGCAGAAGACCTTAAGAGTAACTGGAGTGTCGGTTTCAAGAATTTGAAAAGGGAAGTAGGAATTGAAGTGGAGCATAATTGTCAGAGTCCAGGTCATAGTTATACCTTTTTTTTTTTTTTAAGGTTTATTTATTTTAGTGACGGGGGGCAGAAGGAGAGGGAGAAAGAGAATCCCCTCTGAGTGCGAAGTCTGACTTGGGGCTCCACCTTATGGCCCTGAGATCATGACCTGAGCCTAAATCAAGAGTCAGATGTTTAAACGACTGAGCCACCCAGGCGCCCCCCAGGTCATCCCAGGTCATAGTTATTCTGTGCTGAGGGGGTTGAGCTTTCTCACGGGGCAATGGGGAACCATGGAAGGTTTAAGCCAGAGAGTGAAACTGTCGGATTGGTTCTTTAGGAAGTTGTCTCTCCAGGAGGCATTCTCCTTCTGTGGGGGGCGGGGGGCAGTGTACTTGGACCCAGCAACTTTGGAAAGCCATTGGCATCATCCCACAGAGTTGGAACCTCCATTCCCTGAGGCCACACAGTTCCACTCCTAGACATGCACCATACAGACACGCAGCTCACGTGTTCTAGGAGACACATAAGAGAATGTTCAGAGCTGCTTCATTTATCTTCATGAAAAATGGGAGACCATCTCAAAGTACCCTCTACAGGAGAACACCCAAATTGCAGTCAGGTTGAATGCTGGAAAGCTATACAATCAGGAAAAAAGGAAATTTAACCAGAGTTACAAGTATCATATGTAAAGTTTTTGTGTGTGTGTGTGTTTTTTTAAGTAATCTCTATATCCAACATGGGGCTTGAACTCACGACCCCAAGATCAAGAATCACATGTTCTACCCACTGAGCTGGCCAGGTGCCCCTTGTGTGTGAAGTTTTAAAACCTGTTATAACATGAAAAAGGAGATTGTAGAAGGACACCTATAATGTCATATTGCATAAACTAGAGTTTATAGGATTTGAGACTAGGTCATAGAGGATATGAGAATGACAAACTCTAGTTCAGGAGTGTGGTTAACTCAGTGGGAGGGGAGAGGAGGTGGAAGTAGACAGGGGCAGCTTTTATGTCTTGTGGCTGTACTTTGGTGATGATAAATTATTCTGAACGGACTGTCTTAGGTAAAATTTTCAAGTGATGTGTATAAAAGGATGCCTTGGGTGGCCGGTGTGGGGGATGGAGGCTGGGCTAGGGCTGGGCTTTGGAGCTGAAGGATCCCGGAGATGGAGGATGCGGAAAGAGCAGGCCTTGTGACCCATCTGATGTGAGTTGCAAGCGAAGTCGAGGACAAGGACCAAGTCCTAGCTTGAAGAACTGGGCAGATGAGAGGCAGGTTTGGGGACCTGGGATGAGGTCTCTTTGGGACAAGGCACGTCTAAGGGGGCTGTGATGCCCAGGGGGAGACAGCCAGGAGGTAGGTGGATATTCCTCCAGGGTTGGAACTCAGAGAGAGACCAGGCAACGTGCCAGCAGTTTGTAGAGTTGGGCTGGTCGGTCTTGGGTAGCTTCTTGCTGCAATAACAAGCAGCCCCCCAAATTTTCCTGGGTCAAGCCAATGAAGGTTTACCTAAAATTTAATGCAGGTCAGACGAGTCACCTCTGTCTCATAGCTTTGTCACAAGGGGCCTCCAACATCCCTAAGGCAGAGGAGATGGTAAGAGTTTATTTCCAGGCCTGGAAATCTGCAGATCCCTTTCAGCAGCATCCCATTGGCCAGAAACTGGTCCTGTGGCCCCCATCCCAGATGCAAAGGAGGATGGGAAATGTAGTCTGTGAAGCTGCAGCATGGTCACCATATTGCATTGTCCTCTGTGGGCAGGCAGAGGCCCAGGGAGGAAGGGTCTGTGAGGGGAAAGAGCAGGTCTGGGGGTCCACAAGGCAGATGGCAGCAGCTGCCGCCTCCTGACCCTCTTTCTTCTCTGTTCCAGGTATCACTCCATCCTGCCTCAATCTCTTTGCTCTCTTCGATGCCCAGGCTCAGGTCTGGCTGCCCCCAAACCATGTCTTGGAGATCTCCAGAGACATGAGCCTGACATTGTATTTCCGCATGAGGTGGGTGATGGCCCCTTGGGAGTCTTGTCCCCTTTTGTTCTGTCCCCTTCCCCCCCTTCACCCCACCTTCCTGGAGCTGGTCTGAGTCCATGCTACGCCCCAGCTGCCACCACTCCCTCCCCTCTTGCAGGTTTTATTTCCGGAACTGGCATGGCACAAACCCTCAGGAACCGGCTGTGTACCGCTGTGGGCCCCCAGGGGCCAAGTCTTCCTCAGAACAGGCAGAGCAGGGGATGCAATTGCTGGACCCAGCGTCCTTTGAGTACCTCTTTGAGCAGGTGTGTGTAGGGCTGGGGAAGTGGGACTCTTCATGAGGGACTTAGGAGTAGTTGGGCCCCCCATCTCTCCCCAGTTCACTAAAGCTAATAGATTTCAACTCATGCCATCTGGGATCCTTTGGCTGCCTGAACCAAAGTGTTCTGAGACACGGGATTGCACGGGAAAGAGTGCTGTGATCAGTTCGTGATGTCTGTCACAGGCCGAGGGTTGGACAGAGGAGGCACGCATGCTGTGTATTTGGCCTTTCCAGAAAACGGGGGTTCCCTCCCATCCCTAAAGTGGACAGAAGCTGGGAAGTGAGCGGGTTCTCATGCCTCCCTTTCTGCCCAATCCCTCCCCCCACCCCCAGGGCAAGCATGAGTTTGTGAATGACGTGGCGTCACTGTGGGAGCTGTCGAGCGAGGAGGAGATCCACCATTTTAAGAACGAGAGTCTGGGCATGGCCTTTCTGCACCTCTGCCACCTGGCTCTCTGCCATGGCGTCCCCCTGGAGAAGGTGGCCAAGAAGATCAGGTGTCTGGGAATGGGGCGGGACGGGTCTCTGGGAGCCACGAGAGACCTCGCGTACTGCCGTGTCTTCATTCAGCACTTATCTGGTACCTGCTGCATACCTGCTGTGGTAATAGCAGTAGTTCTGGGTGTTGAGGCCCCAACAGTAAACAAGTCAGACTGCCATCACCGCCCTCCTGGAGCTCACATCCGGTGAAGGAGACAGGCAGTAAGCAAAATATAGAAGTGAAAGGTCCGGTGTTTCTGACGGTGATAAATGGAGAGGGGGAAAATTAAGCAAGAAAGGAGCGTCAGAGAGGGAGGGGTGTACAATTTCAACTTGGGTGGTCCGGGAGTTCCTCACTGAGAACATAGCATTCAGATTCAAAGGTGTGAAGGAAGTGAAGGTAGGAGGCATGTGAGTATCTGGGAGAAGAGCATTCCGAACAGAGAGGACAGCCAGTGCAAAGACCCTGGGGCCTGCCTGATGTGTTGGAGGATGTGTGGCTTCAGCAGAGTAAGCTTGGAGAATTCCATAGGATTCCAGGGAGGGAAGGACACAGGAGTGTGGGGAGCTAGGAGCCAGCTGTGGGCACTGCCGTTGCTGTAAGGGCCCAGGTAATCAGGGTACACTGCCTGGAGGAGGCAGTGGGAGACATGGATCTTTGAGGACCAGCAGTTCTTCTTAAAGCACATATCTTTCCATCCCTGTTGTGTTATCACTCTGGAAGACTCGGGCTGGGACAGCGAAGGCCAGGGTGTTGGGAAGCCCAGAGGAAGTATCCTCTCTAGCCTGGACGGCAGAGAACGCTTCCTGGGGAAGGTGACATTTCTCTTAAGACTTGAAGATTGAGTTAGCTTTAGCCAGATGTGGAATACATTGGCAAGGCATTCTAGGCAGAGGGAAAAGCATATACAAAGGCCCAGAGACTAGGCAGCAAAGACCTGTTTCTTGGGGATCTGAACTTGGAATAGGAGGGCCTGAGAGCAGGAGTCCACCAGGCTCTAGTCAGGGGGCCTTTCCCCCGAGGGCTGTAGGGAGCCCTAGGAAGCTTGGAAGTGAGGGCAAAAGGCAGCTACAACCTCGAGCTTTAGGATGCCTCTGGTCAAGGGTGGGAGAGAGGGCTTGGGACACGGAGAGATCTGTTACGCACGTGAGCTGTACTGGTAGTTGGGTGCCAGGCAGGCAGTAAGAGAAGGGGTGCGGGGGAGCTTTATGAGGAGCAGAGGGAAATTATCTGTTGATAATCATAGCACCGGTGATAAAAGCAATAGTGACTTCTCCCACAGGGCCAGCCTCTGACGGTCACCTCGTCCTTATGACGTGCCAGTCAGCAGCCCTAAGTGTCTCAGCCCTGGAGCTGGGCCCTGTCCGACCCCACATACGGATGAGAAGGCAGAGCCCTTTAGGGCCTAAGGAAGTTGTCCAAGAGCTGGGATTTTACCCTTGTCGCCTCCGGAATTCCGACCCCACCCAGCCTCCCTGTGCTGGCCCTTTATCGTGTTCTCTTCGCCCTGCACGACAGCCCGCCCGGTTTCTAGACGAGGCAGCTGAGGTTCAGAGAGGTTAAGCCGCTTGCCCGGCGTCACCCAGCTAGGCCTGCTACCCCAGGCTCCTGACCAGCCCTTCCTGGTTGCCCCGCAGCTTCAAGGACTGCATCCCGCGCTCCTTCCGGCTGCAGATCCGGCGGCACAACGCGCTGACGAGGCTACGCTTGCGGAACATCTTCCGCAGGTTCGTGCGGGCCTTCCAGCCGGGCCACGTCTCGCAGCAGGTCATCATGGTCAAGTACCTGGCCACGCTCGAGCAGCTGGCACCCCGCTTCGGCACGGAGCGCGTGCCCGTGTGCCGCCTGCAGCTACCGGCCCAGGCCGGTGGGGAGCCCTACTACATCCGGGACGGCGGGCAGCCTCCCCCAGATCCTGGGCCGGAGTTGGCCCCCGGACCCCCCACTCATGAGGTGCTGGTGACGGGCACGGGTGGCATCCAGTGGCGGCCGGTACAGGCAGAGGTGAGCAGAGTGGCTCTTGCATCCAGCGTTCCCGCTCGGGCTGGGGCTGGGGCTCCTGCTTGGCCTTGGCCTCCGACGGTGGCTGCAGTGAGCCCTTTCCCTACGTGGCTCTGGGATGTGTCTGTCCCCTGGGGTGGTTTTTTGGGGAGTGTCCTGTCTCTGTCTAACCCCCGGGGACCTCATTTCTGGGGTCTCCCCCTCTGAGGAACCCCTGTCTGGTGTCTGGGATTGAGAGGGCCCGGCTCTTCCTTTCTTCCTCCCTGAGGTTCTGGCTTCTGGCGTGTGGATCTCTTGGGGGAGGGTCCCCTCCCATCTGTGACACAGACTCGAGCGGGGATGCCACTCGAAGAGCATCCCTGGTCCCCCCAGCTCCCGCCTCTCTCCAGGGAGAACATGCGGGAGACCGAACGGTCATAGCCCTGCTTCATCCCCTGCCCCACGTGCTGGGTTTCCAGGGTCCCAGAGGCGATGGCAGCAGCAGGAATCCCCATGCTGGCCCATCTGGGAAGAAAACCAAGGCCCCAGAGGTGGTCGACCAGCCAGCAGACAGGCCTCGGGAAGCGCCATGGGCCTACTTCTGTGACTTCCGGGATATCACGCACGTGGTGCTGAAAGAACGCCACGTCAGCATCCACTGTCAGGACAACAAGAGCCTGGTGGGGCCTGGGGCCGGGGCCCTGGCAGGGGCTGGGGGCGCCTGTGGCCCATGATGCCTGTCTGAGGTCCTCCGCCCTCTGCCTGCAGGAGCTGACCCTGCCTTCCCGGGCCGCGGCCCTGTCCTTGGTGTCGCTGGTGGACGGCTATTTCCGCCTTACCGCTGACTCGAGCCACTACCTGTGCCACGAGGTGGCTCCTCCGCGGCTGGTGATGAGCATCCAGGAGGGTATCCACGGACCCCTGCTGTGAGTGCTGGCGGGGGGGCACGGGGGTGACACGGGGCAAGGTGGTGGCTGCCCAGAGCTCATGGTGAGGCAGAAATGAAGCGTGTGCGCATGTTTGTGTGATCTCACGTCTTGGTGTACGTTCACGTGAGTGCATGTGTGTTCAGCCGTGAGTGTACGTGTGGGAGTGCACGCACTCGCGTGTGCATGCGTGCAGATGTGCACACCAGGGGTGGGGGGGAGAGGGCGCCTGCAGTGGTGTGGACACGTGTCCTGACAGTACATGGGGTTGGGACTGTCACCATGCACGTGTGCGTGTGTAACAGCCCGCCCGGCGTGTGGCCCTGCTTTATGATCACGTGTAAAACCGTCATCGCCCCTTCTTGCATGTGATGGGACGGGTGCTTTTTGTGCAGCCATGTGTTGCTCAGATGTCAGTGGCCATTCACACGTCCGCGTGAGCGTTCGCATCCCTGCGGGTGTGTGTCTGCCTGGTTATTGGAGGTCCCTGTCTGTGCGGTTCTGTCCAGACACGTGGGGCTTCAGGGCTCCTCAGACGTGCGTGTGGCCGTCCTGCACGCTGCTGGGTCAGCGGCGTGACTCTCAGCTTTTGTGGTCCTCGTACCTGTGTCTGGCTGTCCCCCGTCCTACCTGTGATACCGGGACTGGCCGCTGAGGTGTCTGAGAGGTCTGACCCTCGGAGCCTGGTGTCTACATGAGCAGAGGGTGGAGGGGCCGTTCTGCCTCTTGAGGTCGAGGCGGCGGTAGGTCCCCACCAGTGTGTGCCCCCTGCCGTGTCCGTGGGCGCTGTTCGCCTGTGTCCTCGTCTGTTCAGGCGGCTGTGACAGTGCCGTTGACTGGGTGATGCAGAAACAGCGGACATCGATTTCTCACAGTTCCGGAAGCTGGAAGTCTAAGTTCAAGGTGCAGGCAGGTCCGGTGTTTGGTCGAGAGCCCCCCACTCCTGGTCCACAGACGGCTGTCTTCCATCTGGGTCCTCACGTGGGCCAGCGGGCCAGGCAGCTCCCTGCAGTCCTTGTTGTAAAAGGGCACGAATCCTATCCATGGGTTTCCCACCCTCGCGACCTACTCACCCCCGGAGGCCCCGCTGCCTCTCCCCATCACGCTGGGGGGTAGCTTTCGGCAGCGGAGCCCTGGCGGGACACGGACGTTCGGCCGACGGTAGCACAGGAGCCCCCGCGTGTGTGGGTGTCTGGGCCTCACGTGTCGTGCCTGTTTGTGCTCGTGACAGTTGTCACCTCTGGGTCTGGGATGTCGCCGTCCCTATGCCACCCTGTCCCAGTGGGTAGGCGGCCGCGTCTGTGATTGTTGTCCTGCGTGTGTGACAGACTACCCGCCGTGTGTCAGAGTAGCTGGCCAGGCATGTGTCCATCCGGCGTCTGACAGCTGTCTCCTGTCTCTGCACGCGCGTTACCTTGTCGACACTGCCTGACCGTCGTCCCGCACACGTGTGTGCCTGTCCTGGTACCGCTTTCATCCTGTTTTCCTGTGCGTGACAGCGTTCCACTGCTGTGTGTGTGTGCTCGACTCCGCGTCACCACACGAGTGCCCGTGTCTGATGTTTGTCCAGCTGGGAGCGCTCCCCGACGGGCAGGTTCTGTGGGCCCGCAGTATGCCCCAGATTCCCTGACAGTGGCCCCCTTGTCCCCTGCAGGGAGCCGTTTGTGCTGGCCAAGCTGCGGCCGGAGGATGGCCTCTACCTCGTCCACTGGAGCGCCAGCCACCTCAACCGCCTCATCCTGACCGTGGCCCAGCGTGAGCAGGTGGGCCTGGGGCGGGGGTCCTGGGCTGGGGCTGGGCGCGCTCCCTGCCTGGACCCCTGCTCACCGCCCCCCGCCCCCCACAGCAGGCACCGGGCACACAGCACGTGCACCTGCGTAAATTCCCCATTGAGCTGCAGGCGGGGGTCTTCACGCTGGAGGGCTGGGACCGGTCCTTCCCCAGCGTGCGTGAGCTGCGAGCTGCCCTGCAGGGTTGCTCCCTGCGGGCTGGCGATGACTGTTTCTCCCTGCGCCACTGCTGCCTGCCGCGGCCGGGAGGTACGACGTGGGGGGCCCTAGGGTGGGGGTGGGGGTGGCATCTTCCCCCACCCCCGCAACCCAAGCCAGCCCTTAGTGATGTCACCTCAACCCCCCAGAGATCTCCAACCTCATCGTCATGCGGGGGCCTCGGGCCAGCACGGGCCCCCCCAACCTCAGCCAGCTCAGCTTCCACAGGGTCTGCCGGGATGACATCACCCAGGTGCGTGTGGGCCGAGCTCTCTGGGCCCCGGGGGGCACTGGGGACGACAGCCCCGAGTACTGGTCATGGAGGTGCTTCATGCCCTGTTCCTGTAGCTCTCCCACTTGGGCCAAGGCACAAGGACCAATGTGTATGAGGGCATCTTACGAGTGGGGGGCAGAAGCCCCAAGGAGGGCATGGCAGATGGTGAGGACCCCCCCACGCCCAGTGGGGACCGTGGGCAAGAGCTCCGAGTGGTACTCAAGGTGCTGGACCCCAGTCACCATGACATCGCCCTGGTGAGTGAGCACAGCCGGGGGGCCAGGGGCAGGGGTACAGGGGTCAGGGTCCGTGGCCGTCTGACCCGCCTTGTCCCCACAGGCCTTCTACGAGACAGCCAGCCTCATGAGCCAGGTGTCCCACGTGCACCTGGCCTTCGTGCACGGCATCTGCGTGCACGGCTCTGAGAGTGAGTGAGCCCCCGTGTGCCCGCTCGCACCCCTGCTCACACCCACCCCCCACTTATGCCCACGCCCCGGGTTGGACCTCCTCACCCCCGACTCCGTGCTCCACCTTGACCTATACCATGACCCCTGACCACACACCTCAGTCTGTGACTACTTGACCTTCAACCTGTACCCCAGCCGCTGGCTGCATTTCAGTACTCCCCGGACTACGCCGTAACTCCTACCTCCGCCTCAGTGCTGCCTGCACCCTCACCCGTGACCCACACCCTGACTGCTGGCTGTATCCCTGGCTCCGTTGGCCATCCGACACCTCTGCCAGCCAGCCTCTGTCTACCCTCTGACCCCACCGGCACTGGGACGCCAGCGCGGTGGGGCACCCCCGTCCTCCCAGACCTCAGCCCCTGCTCTACCCCCACCCCGGTGCTTCCTCTGCATGTGCCTCAAAACTCCCTGTCCAGACAGTAGCCCCCAGATCCTCAACCCCACGGGTCTGCGTCGCCTGCTTTCCCTCCAACACTGGTCAACACCCCATGAGCACCCAGGCCCGTGGGGTCCTCACGTCACCATCGCCCAGCCTCACGCTCCGCACCTCCACTCGTCTCCACCCAGTTCCGTCCTCACCTTTGTCACTTACACGTCAGCTTTGCCCGACACGCCCCGGCCTCAGACGGCAGCCTTCACCTCTGCCTCCCCCTGCACCCACACTGCCCACCTTCCCTCCTGCATGTCCCCTCACCCCAGAGTCGCTCGCAAGCTGCCCCCCGCGTCTCTGCCCCAGCGCCTTCCCCACCCACGGTCCCAGCCCCTGTGTCCTGCCCCCCATATCCTGGGGGGTGGAGGCTGATGGGCAGCCTCCGCAGCGGCTGGGCCTTTGCAGACATCATGGTGACGGAGTACGTGGAGCACGGGCCCCTGGATGTGTGGCTGCGGCGAGAGAAGGGCCACACGCCTGTGGCCTGGAAGGTGGTGGTGGCCCAGCAGCTGGCCAGTGCCCTCAGCTACCTGGTGCGTGGCCTGCGGGCGGGGCCTGGGTCAATGTGGTGTGCCAGGGTGACCTCAGCATCGGGTGTGGAGGTCTCAACACATGACTCCATCTACACACTGGCCCTGGGAGATCTTTCCACGAACCTCCTCTGCTCACACACCCCTGTGGCCCCGTCTCCTCCAAGAGAAGAACACCTCATTCGTCTATGTCCCAGGGGCCTGGCCTCAGCTCCTCCATCACTCTCTTTTGCCATTCGTCCCAGCGCCTCCTGGGCCAGTCACCCCAGTTTCCAGAGCACCTCTGCGTGCCAGGCTCTGTCCTAGGCCCTGAGGACACACTAGAGAACAAAACAAGAGTCTCTGTGGTTAGGGAGCAGGTATTTTAGTTGGGAGGGGCAAACAAATAATAATTAACTCCTCTACATAGTATTTTAGAAAGTAGTGACAGCTGTGGGAGAAAAGCAGGGGTGGAGATA